>NC_057808.1:515125183-515369834 GCF_018294505.1 Triticum aestivum | reverse complement strand
GCGCGGCGGGCGGCGGCGTGGGAGGAGAGAAACGGCGGCGTGGGAGGGAGAGGGAAGAAGCGAGTAACGGGCGGGGGTACGGGCCGTTAGGTAGTAGGCTCTTTGCCGTCCGCCCCCCTTTGCCGTCCGCTTTTTTGCCTCTTTGCCGTCCGCGGTGGCCCGTTAAGTTTTTCAAAAACGGGCGGGGGGTGGGGGCCACCTCACTCTTTGCCGTCCGCCAGCGGACGGCAAAGATTCTTTGCCGTCAGCTGGCCGATGGCAAAGAGCTGGCAGACGGCAAAGAGCTTCTTTGCCGTCTGCTTTTGGGTAGCTGATGGCAAAGAGCTGGCGGACGGCAAAGAGCTTCTTTGCCGTCAGCTAGCGGACGGCAAAGAGCTGGCAGATGGCAAATTAGCTGATTCCAGTAGTGACAACGAACATTTGGGCAACTAGAAAACCAAATTAACACAATATGGCACAACTATCATCAGCCAGGTAAGGTAATACGAAAGCAACATTGACACAATGAATGAATGGGCAACCAGAGCAGCACTACAATTTAGTAATGTGCATGATATGAGATAGTACACTCATGCAGCTCAGTATGCAAAACTACCAGGCAGTTTTCTTTACAAAAATCAACATTGGCGCCTTTAACATTTTGCTACAACTAATTTTAGATCAGATAAAGGTTGGATTCACGCCGATTAACAAAATACATGCTGATGTAAAAATATAGTGATATACAACAGGTACTTACATAAGCATTGGAGCACAGAGAATTCCCGCAAGATATTTTCCTCGAATACAATCCCAATGAAGGAAGTCTTCTATCATTTAACCTTATTTTCTAAAAGAGAGATGGGTAAGAAACATGTAGAAAATATGATCAGAATGCTATAAAATTTCATGATGTGAGGATACGTACACGCTTCTTAGAATGGAGTTGACATTCTTTTGCTGGACTGGAGCGGACTAGTTCTTTGGCCACTGGAATCTGCTTATTATCAGTGGGAGTTGGGTTTCTCTGTGCTGTAGCAGTATCTATGAAAAATGGAGTTGGTTTATTATCTCCTGGCATTTGGATCTTTTGCAAAGACCTGGTTTGTAACCCTTCAGATTCTAACATAGCCGTCTTCCCCTTGCATGCCTTATATAGAAGAATGGTGCTTCAATTATAAAACATGCTATAGCAGAGATGGAATAGGTACTGAAGAATAGAAAGGCATGACATATTGACATGTATTTCCTACATCCGGAAATAAATGGATGGGTCTAGGCGTATTTCAGTTCTAGATACATCCAGTTTTATCCATTTCTCCGACATGTAATCCGGATGGAGGGAGTATGATGTAAGAGCTAGGGATACGACAGGACAACACAGTAAAAAAAACACTAAAAACCCACTGCAGAACCAAAGTAATCAAACCCATTGATATGAGATAGTACACTCATGCAGCTCAGGACGCAAAACTACCAGGCAGTTTTCCTTACAAAAATCAACATTGTGGCGTTTAATCATACATTTTTCTACAACTAAATTTAGATCAGATAAAGGTTGGATTCACGGCAATTAACAAAATACATGTTGATGTAAAAATATAGTGATATACAACAGGTACTTACATCCGCATTGGAGTACAGATAATTCCTGCAAGAATCTTTCCTCACAGACCATACCAGTGCAGAAATTCTTCTATTTGTTAAGCTTATTTTCTAAAAGAGAGATGGGTAAGAAACATGTAGAAAATATGATCAGCATGCTATAAAATTTCATGATGCAAGGATACGAACATGCTTCTTAGAATGGAGTTGACATATTTTTGCTGGACTGGAGCGGACTAGTTCTTTGGCCACTGGAATCTGCTTATTATCAGTAGGAGTTGGGTTTCTCTGTGCTGGAGCAGTATCTATAAAAACTGGAGTTGGTTTATTATGTCCTGGCGTTTGGATCTTTTGCAACGACCTGGTTTGTAACCCTTCAGATTCTAACATAGTCGTCTTCCCCTTGCATGCCTTGTATAGAAGAATGATGCTTCAATTATAAAACATGCTACAGCAGAGAGATGGAATAGGTACTGAAGAATAAAAAGGCATGACATATTGACATGTATTCCCTCCATCCGGAAAAAAATGGATGGGTCTAGGCGTATTTCAGTTCTAGATACATCCTTTTTTATCCATTTCGGCAACATGTAATCCGGACGGAGGGAGTATGGTGTAAGAGCTAGGGATACGACATGACAACACAGTAAAAAAACACTAGTTGAATGTAAAAATGTATGCTAGCGGAATACATACAGAAAAAACTAAGGCAACATACACGTGTATGATTGGGAAACTAAGATGGCATTGCAACAGAGCACTAGAACATCACTTCAATGTAAAAAAACATGGTATGGTAGACAAATGAAGTACATACTGATGGATAACAATGCATAAGATATTCAGAAGCATGATGTCCAAATTAAGCAGATGGCATTGCGATAGAGTAGAATGATAGTACTTGAATTTGAAAACATGTTATCATGAATGGAATAGGTACTGAAAAACAGGAAGGCATCACATATTTACATGCATGATCAACATGCTAAGCACATGGCATTGCAATAGAGTAGATACACTCCAGGACATTATATGCATGTTGTACCCATATCACGGGCCAAGTTAGAGCAAGGACCTTGTGGGGTGAAGAGGATTCAACATCTTTCTGCAAGTCTTCTGAAGAACTGCCTTTACATGTTCCATCATATTGGGTATCATTGACATCAAGTTTATTGGCCTTTACATTGCTCCGTGAGGTTCTTGTGGATATATTAGTGTGTGCAATTATATCTGACATGCATGGAAGACAACTAGTAGTTAGATTTATGTAATGAGTGCCTGTAGGAGATGACATAAATAGTAGGACTGGGGTTAACTAGCAGCAACAGGTCTCAAAAACTAAAGGGAGAACACAGATGAAAGCTACAAAATATGTATCATTTGTACTCAAGATTAACTAGATGGCACACAAAAGTATTAAAGAACAACATAGGTAATACTAGAAGTGGTATAATACTATAATCACCAGCCTGTGGGATAGCATTGGCTGATGGATGATAACTATGGAACAACGTTACCTAAAGAACAAGTATCTTAGCTGAACTATGGAACAACGTTAACTCATGAACAAGACCCGTAAGAGATCAACATGAATATACAGTGAAATGTGATAATCTATTTTCCATGCTTAGATGAATAACGAAGCCATCAATGTTGCACACAAGTAAGATGAGGGTACAACCTATCTGGCCGCCATCCATAGGAGTGAGCATCATGTGCTGACTTGTCGATGGCCCTGCAGTTGTTGTGGCTATCCATGTCGGGTACGCGCATTCGATGCAGGGAACTATTGAGTGGGGACTATAGCTCCCTTCTGGTGTATGCTTCCCTTGTTGGAGCAGCTGCGGTGAGTCGGAAGACGGTGTGGCTGAAGGTGCAGATAACGCATAATGTTAAGAACGACACATCTCTTTGATCTGAAGAAATACACTAAGAGATCAACAGCAAGGTACGAGAGTGGTCACACGTCTGTTGACTGAAGACTAAATTGGGGTCACATGATTTTATTTTATTTTGGTACTATCCGATCTAAGCCGAATGGCTTGATGGCCGTCTTGTGCCTCCCGGCTAACACTGTTAGGAATCTTCCCCGAAGAGCCAGCGACCAACGGCAGAGCAGCTTGCCTCCGCCGTCCGTGGCCCCGCCCAAAACCCCTCTCCCCGCCTCACTGCACCGTCGTGGTTGCGCCGCCCCCGGGCCAATCCACAAAGACTCCCCGTCATCCAGATCCGGTGGTGGCAGTACCTTCAACCCACACAACCTTAAGATAGCCATCTAAGCGCTGCTTTCGCGGTGAACTTGCGGCCCCGCACCCTTACGTTAGACACCAGCCAACTGGCAGCCTAGGAGCTCCGCCGCCTCGAGGGGTGCTGCTTCCCATTGGGAATCAATTGGCCCAGAATAAAAATTCAGACAACTGACGCCTAAACAAAGTGATTTGAGATGAGGGTGCGACCTATCTGGCGGCATGGTGAAGTAGGCAGGTCCAGCTGCCGAGTCGGTGAGGCCAGCGCGGTTGCGGTGGCCACCGGCGGCAGGGAAACAACGATGTCGCGACGGTCGACGGCTACGGGGAAGCAGCGCCGGGACTCTGGACGGATCCGAAGTTGGAGCCGCTCCGGGGTGAATCGGCTCCGGTACAGTTCACGCGGCCGTCGTCGAGGCAGCTCCAGCAGCACGGAGTAAGAGGCACACGGCCCAGTGCACGATGACAAATGGGCAGCGTCTCCGGCATTAGGGAGGTGGGCGGCTGTGAAATTGGTGCGGTGTGGGGCGCCATGGAGGAGGGGCTGATGTTTCGCGGCTCGGGAGAAGGGAGCTTCCGGGGAGAAGGTGATCTGGCTCCCACGAGGTATGAATGGGGGGGGGATTGGGAGGGGAGTGGAACCATGTTTTATGGACGCATTGGTCTGAAATGTGAGGGGGAGTTACAGTTCTACCCCTGCCTTTAGGCTTCTCGGCTTGGGTCTGGGTACTAAGGGTCGGGGATAGTAGAGTAACTTTGCTTCTCCCCAAATAGTGGGCGGCAGAGATTTCGGGCGAGGAGGGCGTGTTTTGAAATATAGTGGGCGCGAGCGATTTCGGGCGAGGAGAGCGTGTTTTGAAATACTGGGCGCGAGCTATTTCGGGCGAGGAGAGCGTGTTTTGAAATTTTGGGCGCGAGCTATTTCGGGCGAGGAGAGCTTGTTTTGCCGACCATGGTTTATGAATTATTCGGCACATGTCATTTCGGCCGAGGAGAAGGCGCGCTTGGATGAAGTTACGAACCTACCCTCGATGTACAACGGGCCAATTAATGCGTCTCCCACATAGGACAGTAATTTCACGTCTCCCATTTATTTGCTCAGGCGAATTACACCGAGCAGAGGATGTTTAACGGTTCGTTCAAAATTTGGGAGGACGAGCATCCACGTCTACCTTACCAAGTCGATTCGAATCAAATTTTGAAATATTAGCTTGCCACTTCTTTTTTAGATGGAGAGATGATGCTCGGGAGTAATGTGTTTTTACATGGTTGTTGCTAGTGATTTACTACATGACAAATAGTTGACCCACTCGAAAACGGGAATCAAGCCCAAAATGAAATATCTCGATTCAATGAAATAGCTCGTTCACCTGGTCAAAATAGTGAACTAAATCCAAAATTGAACACCTCAATCGAATAGCCTGTTGTACAGTATTATAGTACTCCATGAACATGTTGAAAGTCAAATTAATGAACTTGTTTAATATACGCATATATCCGTTCATGTGTGGATTGCAGACAACATGTTCTCCAATTTAAATATTTTAATGCAAGTTTATATCAAAACATGGTTTATATCAGTCTTTGAAGCATAAAATGCGACCTCCCCCTCTCCCGGACTCCTACTCTCTCTCTCTCTCTCTCTCTCTCTCTCTCTCGCCGACAATCTTCAATTCTGTCGCACGCATCCAACACACAAACCTTGTTGGTCCCTCTCGCTTTCTCTCCATCTCTCTCTCTCTCTTTGTGTGTGTGCGTGGGGGAGGGTCTTTCTTGTTCGCATGCATATATACTCCATCTATAGGTCTCTCTCGCACACTATGTATGATTCTCTAGTCCAAGCTAGATATCTTGGGTGCACTCATCGTACGCACACAAATTCCTTGGCTCGTTGCCCGTAACTCTCTCACGCACCACTCTGTCGTCTCGGAGCTCTTCCCCCTCTCTCTCAAACTCTCCATCTACCTGGGTCACACATACACATGCATATCTCACTCGCATTCGATAGGCCCATCTAAAAATCTATCTCTCTCCCTCGTTCTCTCTCCATCTCACACGCACACACACACAATCTCATGCCTAGCTAGCCAAGTATGATGGTCTCTCACTCAATTGTAGGCACACGCAGTCCCCCTATATGTATATGACTAGCTAATCTTAGTCTCCATCACAAACATGTGCATGGTCTATCTCGGTTTCTCTCGGGGAATCTTTCTATCGCGCACGCACCTCCCTCGATCTCCCTCCCATATAGCCCCCTCACGATCTTGAGGGGGTCTCTCTATCACAAGCACACCCTCTCGCCCTCCCCATGCGTCCATGTTCTCCATGTGTCCCTCTCGACCTTTGTTCCTTGTTGGCCAGTCCTCTATTGGACATGTGCTATAGGGGTGTCTCTCTCCGTTGCAAACAATCACACACTAGCTATCTTCGTGTGTCTCCTTGCCTCGCTTTTCTATCTCGGAGATGCATGCGTGATATGTTCGCCTAAGAAATGAAAAAACACACACTCTCTCTCTAATTTATCGTTTGTTGTCACTTTCTCTTTCACACACACACTCTTTTTGCACACTTACTCATTCTCCTTCACACGCACTTGATCCCTCTCGACTTAGGCACTCTCCTTGGTCCATAGCATATTGATTTATTGAAAAGTCAAACATCGCAAAGTTTGACCATGTACGTGGAGAAAAAAAATTACATCTAGAATGGCAAACATATACCTTTAGATTCACCATTAGATGTAGTTTCGTATGATGTATCTTTGGTATTGAAGATATAAATAACATTTGTGTAAACCTGATCAAAGTTTCCAAAGTTTGACTTTAAAAAAATTACATGCACTGCATTATCGAGCGGATGGAATATCTCTTTCCCCCTCTCAGCTATCTGACGCACCACTCAGCCTCATCGGGGCTCCTCAATCTCTCTCAAACTTTATATCTCCCTGGTTCACACATACACATGTCTCGCTCGCGCTATACATATAGACCCATCCAACACTCTCCGCCCTTGTTCTCTCTCTATGTGACACGCACACCCCTAATAAGTACCATAATCCCTCACTCCATCATAGGCGCAAGCACTCCCCCCTAAGTATGATTATCTCTCATTAGCCATCAGGAACACACGTATTGTCTCCTTCCATCCATACGTCTATATCGATATCTCTCGGGGTATCTTCTATCGCGCACACACCTTGTCACTCGATCTCCCACCCATGTAGTCCCATCACGATCTCCAGGGGATCTCTCTATGACAAACATACACTCTCTCCTCCCCATGTCTGCATTTTCTCCGTACGTCTCTCTCGACCTCTCTCCCTTGTTTGTCAGACCCCTCTTGGCCACGTGCTAGGGGTCTTGCTCTCTCGGTTGCAAACAACCACACACTATCTCCTCACCTTGCTTCCGTTGTCGAAGATGCATGTGTGATATGTTTGCATAAGACACACCCGTTTTTTCTCGACTTTTATCGAGTGTTGTCCATGTCTCTTTCACACACGCACACACAATTTTTTCACTCACTCTTTTCTATTTCACTCTCTCTCTCTCTCTCTAGTTAGGGACTCTCTCACGTCCATAAGCATATGGATGTTTTGAAAAGTCAAACCTCAGAAAAGTTTGACCAGGTATATGTGGAGAAAAACATTTACATCTGGACAGATCATTAGATTCATCACAACATGTACTTACTTCATACTATCATTTATCTTTGGTATTGTAGATATAAGTAATTTCTTTATAAACTTGGTCAAAGTTTCAAAAGTATGACTTTAAAAAAATGTTGGAACTACATTATCGAACGGAGGGAGTAGCTCTTTCTCTCTCTCTGCTATCTCTCACGGGCCTCCCCTCTCACACGAACACTCTATACCGACGGATTATGCGCTCACTGTCTCAGCGTATAGCTCCGTATATTGTTGAGTTGACCGGTCAACCAGTCCACATGCTGCCTTGTCAGCTCGTGTTCTGTATCTTCGTGTGCTGGCCCATGTGGCAGTGGGTGAAAATAAGTAAACTAGAGGCCCATCTGACACGCGGTGAAGTAAAAAAAGTTGAAACCACTCGGGGTAGCACCCCGCACGCTAGTAAATTGAGGGCGCATTGAGGACACACTTCTTCCGCGTGGAGGACGCACTCGCGTACAATTCACCACTGCGCGGCGGCATGCACAAAAGGACGCACTCGCGCACACCCAGAACACAACACACACCAGCACACGTGTACACCGGCATCGCCGCCGGTTGAGATGGGCGGCGAGGCAGCCAACAAGCGGAGGCAGATCGAGCCAAAACCGCATCTGGCGAGCCTGGACTTCATCAGCAGCCTCCCCGACGACATGCTGCTCGTCATCATCGGCCTCCTCCCCACCAAATCTGCCGTGCGGACCGCCCTGCTCTCCCGGCGGTGGCGCCCGCTCTGGCGCCGCGTCCCCCTCAACCTCACCGTCGACAGCTGCCTCTGCGATGGGGATTGCAAACGCATGGCCGCAGTCTCCAAGATCCTTTCATCGCACCCTGGGCCAGCCATACGCCTTGACATCCGCATGTTCGGTACCAACTGCAAGGTCCAACCCAAGTTCGATGAGTGGTTCTTAGCCCCCAGCCTAGATCAGCTCGAGGAGCTCAGCTTTGAAGCTAGACGATGTCGCTCTCTGCCGCCGTCCGCGCTCCGCCTCGCGCCAATGTTGCGCCGCGCCAGCTTCAGCTCCTGCCATCTTCCCCAGATTAATGCCGCGCCCGCCCTTCTTCTCCCTCAACTCAAGCAGCTCGACCTCTTCGACATTGTCATCTCGAGGAAGGCTATGGAGCACCTGCTCCGCAGCTGTACTGCGCTCGAGTACCTTCGTCTTGAATAGATCCACGGGTTCATTAGCCTCCACATCGCCTCGACGAATCTCCGATGGATTTGTGTGTCGTGCTGGCCCCGCAACAAGACATCATTGGGAAGAGATCACTCCTGCTGTTCCACGTTATGGTCATTGAGAATGCGCCTTTCCTTGAGAGATTGCTTGTATCGGATCTAGAAGGTCCAACAAAAATCAGGGTCATTGACGCGCCGAAATTGACAGCGTTGGTGCACTCGTCTGCCAAATTCTCCGGACTCTTTATTGGATCCCTAATCGTTCAGGTACATCACTCATCTTCTTCTCCGTCTTCTTGAAATTCACATTTTTAAATTTCTTCTTGATGTATTTACGACCGTCTTCCAGAAAATGATTCCCACAAGCTTGACCCAGTCTATGCGCACAGTGAAGATCTTGGCAATAAAATCGATCGGCCCCAATCTGGATCAAGTTCTTGGATTCCTTACATGCTTTCCGTGCACGGAGAAGCTACTCATCGAGGTGAAACTTCTTTGCTATTAGTAAACAGTAATCACAACATAGCTCAATTTTTGTGTAATTTTCCCAAATTACGATGACAAGTGTAATGTTCAAAACTGCATCTACACACTGCACCGAAAGAAATGTTTTTATTATTTTTTTCTCACGTGATCACCTGCATCATTTTGTTGTGCTACTACCATAGTAGCCTAGGCTAGTCATTGTGGAAAGTAACTTAGACTACTCAAGTAACTCTATGGTTACCCTAAGAGCAAGTACTACCTCCGTCCTAGTTTACTCTTCCTATTTTGTAGTATAAAAATTTGATCATACATTTAACTGACAAAATGTTAATGCATGTCACTAAGAACTATATCGTTGGATTCATATTTGAACATAATTTCAAATGGTGTAGTTCTTAGTGACATGCATTGGCATTTTCTTACATAAATATATGGTCAAAATTTTATACTAAATAAGAGGTAGTAAAAAAGTGGGCTATAACGGCCCTCCACTATGTAGGCCAAAACACGTGCCAAATTCACTTGTGATGCATTTGGCATCGATGCCCCTCCATTGCTCACCTGGTGCCCCAATTTGGATCACCTACTTTGCTCCGGTGCCAAATTAACTCCCGCAATGAAAAAACACTTGCGTGGGAGAGAGAGAGGACTGAGGCAATAAAAAAACACTTGTTTGGGAGAGTGAGAGGCTGGTGTAGTTGGTTTGATTGATTTGTTTATACATGTGGGTCTGTTTGCACAGCGGTGCCAACTCTCTCACATCGCGAGAGCGGTGCCAAAATCTTTTGATTTGACATCGATGCGTATTATGTGGCATACTTTTGTGAAATATGGCATCGGCCACATAGTGGAAGTCAACAAATGCCCAAGCTCTTCACGTACTCCTAGGTAAATGAGAGGAAAGAGAAAGAGAGAGAGAGAGAGAGAGAGAGAGAGAAAAGATATCACTAGCCAGCCAACCCTATCGTATGAGCGAATGATATTGGTACCTCTTGATGACACGACAATCTTATACAGCCAGCTGCTCTAATGTGTTCTCTTCTTTTAGAGATAAAAAAAGACCCGAAAGTGAAAAATGTGCTGCACTATAACAATCTCATCGAATGCCTTGATCTCCATCTTACAGAAATTGATTTGATCGACTACCGAGGCAGCACATCTGAGATTAAATTGGCCAGGTTGTTTGTTCTGGAGGCAAGTGTGCTCAAGGTAATGAGGTTTGGCATTCTCTGGCGCAATAATGAATGGTGTGCTGATCACCGCAAGCGTCTAAGCCTAAATGACAAAGTCTCCGCAGAAGCTGAATTTGTTTTTGAAACATCAAGTGGCCAGAGACTCGAAAACTTATTTTCCCATTAGTGACTTGTCAGGGCGGTGGATTTTAGTTTGTACGATAATGCTGCGTCCACCTAAAGTAACGAAAGTTCTTACGTAAACTTCCTAGTAATTCCCTTTTCATAGGTGCAGCATTACTCCTAACATTTGTAATATCAGTTTGAAACTTGTAATATTGTTGTGTCCTATTCCTGCGTTTTCAAAATCCTGCGAATCAAACAGGTCCTGAGTTGGTGATGATGTTGTGCCTGCCATCTTTCACCAATAGCCGTCGGATCTAGATCTAACGCATACAAACCAAACTTCTCCAGTTTTGCAAAAAGATGCCCGCACTTGTTCCCTATTTACAAACAACTCCTTGTCTCTCACAATTAGCCTTATCTCCTCCCCACCACATCTAGAAGGCCATGGAAAAATCTGGCGCGATGGCCGCTGCCGGCGCCGTCCACCCCCGAATCTTGGTGTTCCGTGCAATGTGCGGGCATCTACGCACGAGAAATTATGTCGAACATGGCTAGTTGTAAGCAGGCTAGGTCTACAGCCATGATGATAGTGACTGCAGACGGTGAGGCTGACTATGGTATGCCGAACACGGCGCCTATACTCAGGTGTCATCTCCGGCGTAGGGTCTTGTCACTTCACTGTGAGGAGCATCACGTAATAATTTGACTAAAGGGTAGTAAAGTGCTACTACATTGGTAGTACTACTACTACTAGTACTAGCACCACCGTCTGGATTTAGTAGTACTACCACGCCCATCTGGATTTAGTATTTGACTAGCAATATCTAGTAATGCATGTCACAAAAATTGTACTACTCCCTATGTAAATAAACACATGGTGTATTGTTTTATTCCTATCGGCGAGATAACTTAATGTCTTTTTGCTACTTAATAGGATTACATGCAATGAACTAACCACTGCATGTGATGTTTTGTAGTCTCAAGTCATTAAAAGCATGCACGGGCACGGAGGGGGACGCAACTTCATTGACTTACTGCACCTGCCTTTGGGTGTATGACACGTGGGCCCAACGGGTGGGTGGCCAACCTGTCATACAGCCAAAGGCAGGTGCAGTAGAGGGGCGAGGAGTAGATGGCCAACACGCACGTTAATTCAACGTAGTTTGCACTTCTCATATAAAGGCTCTCGCTAGTCCAATCTACGAAATCCTACGCACCTACGCACCCAAGGGCAAGAGTGATCACTCCAATCGCAAGATCAGTTGACTAGAAGCTAGACCCATGGAGGCGATGAGCGCGAGCATTAGCCGGCTGTGCCAGATGGTCCACGACGCCGGCCTGTGGCCCGACACCGAGGAACGTCTCCAGGTAGTGCTTGAGGCCGCCAGGGCGAGGGGCCGCTTGGACGACAGCTTCGTCTCCTTGTTCGACGAGGTCCTCGTCGGCTTCCTCGACAAGTTCATTGTCGTCAAGAAGCTCGCGGACGACCTTGACGTACGCCTCCAGCCCACGCGCCCAGGCTCTGTGATGCCTGCCACCCTCAACGGCCTCTATGGTGACAACCTCTTCGACGCACTGGTGGCCCTGCGACTGCCCGCCATCGCGGCGGAGAATGTCCACCTCGAGGTCGCGCTCGCCGCGCAGCGCCTGGCGCAGCAAGACACCATCGACATAATCACCCACATCTACGAGCAAATCGTCCACAAGGACTACTACATGCAAGAGGAGGACGATAGGACGCTGGCCTTCTTGGACTGCAGGGCAACCTGGGATGACATTGTTCAGAAGCACATTGAGCTTGCTGCCAACGCCGCTGCTCCTCACACGTCGGTTGGTGACCCGGTGCACTAGGGCGTGAGGATGTCGTTGATGGATCCGTATGTATCTTTATCTTTCCGTCAAATCCATGTAGTAGTATATGGTACTACTAGTAACTAACTTACCTTTCGCATCAACTTCATAATTTTCCTACGTACTCCGTGCATGAACCGCGCCAGAACCAAACTTCTCATTACTCTAGGGAAAATCGTTATTTCTATCTATCGGTCGCAGAACCAAATTTTACAAGTTCCAAGTTCAAAAGGAAAAGCCTGCCGTGTTCGCGTCGCACCCCCACACGGTTGGTCCGGTCCGGCACACCGCTCAAGGGGGAATGCGTGCTGTGTTGCATTTGCACTTACAAGTGGGACCGCAGTTGAGCAAACCGACTATCGGCAAACCCCCACCCCGCCCACCGCGCGTTGGCTGAGAAAATAGGAGGGAGAAGAGATGGTTGTAGCATCGACTCCAAGAAAATTGGTGTCGGATGGGACTCGTGTGGGTGGCGTGTGCCGTACTGCTAGACATGAATGCTAGTTATGGCCCATGCCACCCCACTATATCGAGGTGCTGGTTACGTAGAACAAATTTCCTGGAGTCCGTGCTCAGCCCTCCTCTATCTCTCTTGTCAGCCAGCCAGCAGACGCGCGGAGCCCATCGTCTGTTTGCTCATATGCGGTCCCACATGTCAGTGAAAACGCAAGAGGACCCACTGAACCTGCACATCTTTCACCTCGACGTGCTGGTGATGAAAAAAAATCCAATAAAGATCTTCGGTGGCCGCTTTTGGAGTTACTCAAGAGTATTAAGATTCTATTTACAGTTTAACCCAAGATGCACATCACGTGGCTTCAACTACCACTCTATTTTCTTGCATGACACCACCTGGATGCTGGATGTCCCACGTGTCGGCAGAAGGAGGAAGAACTCGACCAAATCTTCGGGTGTGCTCTTGGATTAGACTAGTATTGCTAACTTAAAATTTTATTATGTAGAATGGATGCAAGTTTTGGTATTGGGAAGAAGAGTACAACGATATATTGATAGAGCACAATTTAGTAGATGTTCTAGCACTTTTAGCTAGCATAGAGGCTAGAGATGAGACTAGTGCACTTGTTGATAGAATAGGGGCTAGACACGTCTACTTCTTTACACTCGAAGAAGAAAGAAGCATGCAAGATCGAGCCTCTGCAGATCAACAATGAATGCATCAAGAAGGCACTAATCCAACTTACAGGAGCAGTTATGGAAGTTGGATATCTTCTAAAATGTATTCTTGTGGTTCTTGTTTTCTTTGGTCTTGCTTTTCTAGTCAAAATTTTGGTGATTTCCATGTACCAAAAAATCAATGATGAAAAAAAGATATGTGTTTGCAAAGAAAAATGTACGCGGCTGGGATGCGTCCGCGCGTTCGGCGCATGGCCACCGCATCCAAGAAATGGCCCGGACATGACCCCATTGCCCTACCCAAACAGACAGAATCCGGGCAAAACGGAGGTCCATTTGGGGTCGTGCTTTGGAGTTGGCCTTACAAGTGGGACCGCAGTTGAGGAAACTGACTATCGGCAAACCCCCACCTCGCCAGCCGCGCGATGGCTGAGTTAGAGAAACGACGAGGTTGAAGAGATTGCTGTAGCACGGACTCCAAGAAATATGGTGTCAGATGGAAGTCATGCTGGTGGTGTTTGCCGTACTCCTGGACGTGAATGCTTGTTCTGGCCCATGCCACCCTACTACTCCTACTACTTATAGTAGTAGTATCGAGGATTCGAGGTGTTGGTTACGTACAGCGAACACATTAACATATGGCCGACCTCACACTGTGGCCAAATTTCCTGGAGTCTGTGCTAGGTTAAAAAGTGTTCTTTGTGAGGATGGGTGGCTGGTCTCAAGTTTAAAACTTGTTGTATTATGTACGTAGACGAAGAGATAGTGCAGCATGTGAAGCTAGTACAAATAGTGTACTATTGTTTATTGGCCTCATCCGATAACCTGTTGCACCGTCGCAGCACCCACTCAGAGAAGCGACTCGAAAGCCATTCATAAATTTAATAAGTTTATCACACGCATATCATTTTATTACATACAACAGGTCATCAACCCACAACGACAACGAAGATACATGATAAATACTAAAGTTTTCATCACACCACAAATAACAAGCAATGAAATGAACTTCAACTCAACCAATCCTCGGCATTGGAAACACTTGCTTTGAACCACAAGCAATTCTCTGGGAAGAGCCAGCTACTGTCAATCTCGAGACCAACGCAGGACTGATCATCCAGGCTGAAGCGGCCTACTATATCACGACCAGGGTAGGGAACCACCGCAATGTCCGACGTATAGATAAAGTTGCTTCTCATAAATGGTAGTAATGTTGTGTCAACAGCAGTTGGATCGCCTTTCACCATCATTGGATAGTTTTGTCCAAGGAAGAGCGAGTTTGCTCCATGGCTATCAATACTATACCAGGGAGAAGGTGTTGGCGCTAGCACACTAGTATCCATCCCAAATACCATGCAACGGGTGTTGGAATAGGTCCGGAGAGTGCGACCATGGGAGACAACACCTGCTCCCTCAGTAGTAACATCAGCAGTGGGCTGTATACAGACAAGAAGTGGTGATCCATTGGAATTAGTTGCCAGTCGCCAGTGAGCATATGGGCCCTGCTCGTCCTCATGCTCGTGATCATCACCATCGTCATCTCCCCCTTGGTTATAAATTTTTTCAAGTATAGGTGGTGGAATGTTCACAGGACCTTGGAAACACAAGCAGAAGGTTAATTAGTAGAGAAGGGAAACTTGCTAACTCACATGCATGTGGATGAAACAATTATAATTACGGTGGAAGACAAACGTACCGAAACTATGAGGATCCCATGCAAAAACAGTGCCACGAGTGGTGGCAGCAAACACAAGACCCTCGTATTCAATTGCATCACAGTACACATCCGTGTATAGAAACTGATTTGTGAGCAATATCCATCCAGTCGAACCACGAAGGACGGCAACAAGCTTGTCGAAGATAGCAACAACTTGATAGTTCTTGTAATTCCAAGAGCGGTTGGGAACTCGAGAAATTGCTATCTTCCGTAGACGACAGTCACCATGATCATATTTGAATGTACGTATATCATCTGTGTGCTCAACCGCAGGGCACTCGGGGATTTTTGGAAGTGGAATCCGCTGACGAGTGTACACATTCACAAGTTCCCACTTGCAATTGTATCCAATATAAACAACCCAATCTCCATTTGCGCCAGCCAGGCCTTACCCTAAAGCGATGGCATCTTGACATCACATGTATCGTTATCAAGCGGCATCAACTTGCACAAGGCGAGGCCTCAGTCGTCCGCGCCCATGCGAACAGGCTTATAGGAAAGAAGATAAGGGAGATCAAACAGATCCTGGACCCTTGGGTTCCTTGTAATGATGTTATTAGTTGAGTCGAGAATGGTCTTGAATGAACCTGCCATGCTAGCCGAGGTGATGACGTTGCACCGATCAATGAGTTCCCCCACCACGTCATCTTTCAGATCGGGGTAAGAATAACGGGGTCGTTTCCGGCCGTTTCCCTCCATGGAGAAGACAATCGAACAATGGCAGAAGGAAGGGTGAAGGCAAATGGAGGAGGGAGGAAGAGCATGCGACAGCAGTTCCAAATCGAGAGGGATAGGTGATGAGTCGGTGGACGGTTGCCAGTTTGCCACGGTACACGAAGAGGCGCCCCGGCGTACACGTCCTTTCAGAAATTTTACAAAAGGACTCGCCGTCATCTCACTGACATGTTGGAACGGGACCACATGTGAACGAAACATGGTGTGTAATTTCTCCTGCAAAATGCGATCTGGCCGCGTTGGCCCGAGGTGCCGCATTAGTTATCGGCCTTTATTTTTTTAACATACAATCTGAGTGGATAGCTCCTGTGGTCATCACACGTGAGCGGAAATATAGGTGGGCTAGGTGGGCAGGCGGCAACAATCTAAGTGCTAAAAGAGTTGATCTCGAAAAAGAGTTGATCCAATTCTTGGTTTTGTTTGGATTTTCCAACTATGACCATTGGATAGAGTGCATCAATGGCTTACGTTCAAAGTTATTCTCATACTATAGAATGGTATAGGAATGTGGAGAGATTTGGTTGATTTGATATCGCTGAATAATATAAAATATTATGAGTGCAGACGCTCCACCCCGGGGTTTGTAGCTCCTTCTCGGTCGTCGGGAATCTATGTCCTTCCACTCTTTCGTTTAAGACATGAGCTTTGTTCATCCTGTTGCCGACACGCGGGACATCTATATGCCTCCATTTTACAAAATCATACTATATGCCTCCATGACACGCGGGACATCTAGCATCAAGGTGGCGTGTGATGCAAGAAAATGGAGATATGCAGTGCGTAAGTGAGTCGTGCACTTCGATGGCACCTAGTACTACGCAATATTTTTTCTCCTCGATGGCACGTGAATAGTGCATGTACTCAATGACAGAGCACGGGATGGTAGCCATGGACATGGCCGGCCCTTTTTAAAGAGAGTACTAATAAATACGTAACTTTGATGTGTCCCGTCAACTCGCAGAACGACGAGAAGCTTGCTTACTACGCCTTCTCCCTCGCCAACGCGTGCGCGGTGGCTCGCAACACGAGGAGAAACTTTTGCTTACAAGCAGACGTGCAGCAGTTCATTTGGTGTCAGATTGCCAGAAGTAGAGCAGTACCATCATTATTGTTCGACTTCCGGAAGAGGAGAAGAGCCAAGCGCAAGGTCACCTACTAACCTAGTACAGTACTACTAAAGCCAAAGCTGGTCCACCTTTTTAGAGCATGGTTAATTAATATAGGCGGCTCTTGCAGCGGCACATCATTTAGAGCAAGTACTCTCTTCGTAGGATCAAAGGAAGTGAAACAAAAGTTGGAGTGGATGCTAGATTGCCAATTAAAACATGATTACATAGGGAAAAAATCCTATAGCATTCTATCCTATGAATCAAACGACCAATGTAGGAAAATTATGAGGGGGGTCTCTCCAACAGTGTTCCTCGGCTCGCACCTAGCATCACGGTGGTCGAACTTGGAGTCATTCATCTGGTACACGTGGCATCTCAGATCTGGTACTCCAATTTTAGGTTGGCTATATGTGATGTGGCAACTTCATATACTAACTGGATGCTGGCTATACTACTACGGTACTCACACTCCAAGAAGTGACTCGAAAACCATTCATAAATTGAGTCTATGACACAGATTTGCAAATGTACCATTCATTACATACAACAAGTCATCAACACACAACGACAACGATGATACATGTTGGATTATAGATTATTTCCAACAAAACATTCCAGTAAATACTAAAGGTTTCATCACACAATAAATAACAAGCAATGAAATGAACTTCAACTCAACCAATCCTTGGCGTTGGAAACGCTTGCTTTGAACCATAGGTGCTCTGGGAAGGGCCAACTATTGTCAATATCGAGAGCAACGCAAGACTGAACATCCAGGCTGAAGCGGTATATATCAGGAGCAGGGTAGGGAACCACCGCAATGTCCGAGGTATAGATACAGTTGCTTCTCATAAATGGTAGTAACGCTATGTCAACAGCAGCTGGATCGCCTTTAACCATCATTGGATAGTTTGGTCCAAGGAAGAGCGAGTTTTCTCCAAGACTACCAATACTGTACCAGGGAGAAGGTGTTGGCGCTAGCACACTAGTATCCATCGTGAATACCCTGCAACAGGTGTTGGAATAGGTCCGGAGAGGGCGACCATGGGAGACAACACCTGCTACCTCAGTAGTAACAATCACAGTGCACTATATACAGACAAGAATAGGTGATCCATCGAAATTAGTTGCCAGGCGCCACTGGGTATATAAGTTCTGCTCGTCCTCATGCTCGTGATCATCACCATCGTCATCTCCCCCTTGGTTATAAAAAATTTCAAGTATAGGTGGTGGAATGTTCACAGGACCTTGGAAACACAAGAAGAAGGTTAATTAGTAAAGCGAAACTTGCTAACCCGCATGCATGTGGCTGAAACAATTATAATTACGGTGGAAGACAAACGTACCGAAACTACGAGGATCCCATACAAAAACAGTGCCACGAGTGGTGGCAGCAAACACAAGATCCTCGTATTCAATTGCATCACAATACTCATCCGTGTACAGAAACTGATTTTTGAGCAATATCCATGGACGAACCGTGGAATCAGTAATGACAGCAACAAGCTTGTCGAAGATAGCAACAGCTTGATAGTTCTCGTAATTCCAAGAGCGGTTGGGAACTCGAGAAATTGCTATCTTCCATAGACGACAGTCACCATGATCGTATTTGAACGTACGTAGATCATCTGTGTGCTCAACCTCAGGGCACTCAGAGATTTTTGGAAGTGGAATCCGCCGACGACTGTACACATTCACAAGTTCCCACTCGCAATTGTACCCAATATAAACAACCCAATCTCCATTTGCATGCTACCTCTTGAGCACTGCGTTGGTTTCCCTTGAAGAGGAAAGGGTGATGCAGTAAAGCAGCATAAGTATTTCCCTCAGTTTTTGAGAACCAAGGTATCAATCCAGTAGGAGGCCACGCACGAGTCCCTCGTACCAACACAAACAAATAAAATCCTCGCAACCAACGCAATAAAGGGGTTGTCAATCCCTTCACGGTCACTTATGAAAGTGAGATTTGATAGATATGATAAGATAATATTTTTGGTATTTTTATGATAAAGATGCAAAGTAAAATAAAAGCAAAATAAACGGCGCCAGAAATAGCTTGTTGTCGGGAGATTAAATATGATGGAAAATAGACCCGGGGGCCATAGGTTTCACTAGTGGATTCTCTCGAGAGCATAAGTATTATGGTGGGTGAACAAATTACTGTTGAGCAATTGACAGAATTGAGCATAGTTATGAGAATATCTAGGTATGATCATGTATATAGGCATCACGTCCGCGACAAGTAGACCGACTCCTGCCTGCATCTACTACTATTACTCCACACATCGACCGCTATCCAGCATGCATCTAGAGTATTAAGTTCAAAAGAACAGAGTAACGCTTTAAGTAAGATGACATGATGTAGAGGGATAAATTCATGCAATATGATATAAACCCCATCTTGTTATCCTCGATGGCAACAATACAATACTTGCCTTGCTGCCCGTACTATCACTGGGAAAGGACACCGCAAGATTGAACCCAAAGCTAAGCACTTCTCCCATTGCAAGAAAGATCAATCTAGTAGGCCAAACCAAACTGATAATTCAAAGAGACTTGCAAAGATAACCAATCATACATAAAAGAATTCAGAGAAGATTCAAATATTGTTCATAGATAAACTTGATCATAAACCCACAATTCATCAGTCTCAACAAACACACCGCAAAAGAAGATTACATCGAATAGATATACACAAGAGAGGGGGAGAACATTGTATTGAGATCCAAAAAGAGAAAAGAACCCATCTAGCTAATAACTATGGACTCGAAGGTCTGAGGTAAACTACTCACACATCATCGGAGAGGCTATGGTGTTGATGTAGAAGCCCTCCGTGATCGATGCCCCCTCCGGAGGAGCTTCGGAAAAGGCCCCAAGATGGGATCTCATGGGTACATAAGGTTGCGGCGGTGGAATTAGGTTTTTGGCTCCGTATATGGTAGTTTGGGGGTACGTAGGTATATATAGGAGGAAGAAGTACGTCGGTGGAGCAACGTGGGGCCCACGAGGGTGGAGGGCGCACCCAGGGGGGTAGGCGCGCCCCCTACCTAGTGCGTTCCTGGTTGATGTCCTGACGTAGGGTCCAAGTTCTCTGGATCACATTCGTTCTAAAAATCACTTTCCCGAAGGTTTCATTCCGTTTGCACTCCGTTTGATATTCTTTTTCTGCGAAACTCTGAAATAGGCAAAAAAACAGCAATTCTGGGCTGGGCCTCCAGTTAATAGGTTAGTTCGAAAAATAATATAAAAGTGTATAATAAAGCCCAATAATGTCCAAAACAGAATACAATATAGCATGGAACAATCAAAAATTATAAATACGTTGGAGACGTATCATTGCGCCAGCCCAGGTCTTACCCTGAAGCGATGGCATCTTGACATCACACGTATCGTTATCAAGCGGCATCAACTTGCACAAGGCGAGGCCTCCGTCGTCCGCGCCCATGCGAACAGGCTTATAGCAAAGAAGATAAGGGAGATCAAACCGCTCCTGGACACTTGGGTTCCTTGTAATGATGTTATTAGTTGAGTCGAGAATGGTGTTGAACGAACCTGCCATGCTAGCCGAGGTGATGACGTCGCACCGATCAATGAGTTCGCCCACCACATCATCTTTCAGATCGGGGCAAGAATAACGGGGTCGTTTCCGGCTTGTTCCCTGCATGGAGAAGACGATCGAACAATGGCAGAAGGATGGGTGAAGGCAAATGGAGGAGGGAGGAAGAGCGTGCGACAGCAGTTCCAAATCGAGAGGGAAAGGCGAAGTGTCGGTGGACGGTTGCTAGTTTGCCATGGTACACGAAGAGGCACCCCGGCCTACACGTCCTTTCAGAAATTGTACAAAAGGACTCGCCATCGTCTCACTGACATGTTGGAACGGGACCACATGTCAACGAAACATGGTGTGTAATTTCTCGTGCAAAATGCGATCTGGCCGCGTTGGCCCGAGGTGCCACATTAGTTATCGATCTTTATTTTTTTAATGGCGTGTCGTTCAGTTTTGAAGCACGACTAACTGGTACTATTTGCAGAGAAAATATAAACTACTCTACCACTACTCCACCTTTAGTACTAGTAGTATAAAAAAGATATATAGGCTGGAGCTTCAGAGCTTTCTTCCTAAGGGCTGCCCACTTGCTTCTCACACGATCACCCTCTCTCCAGATCTAAAAAAGACGGCCTCTCTCTCCCTCCTCACCGGTGGTCGCAGATCCGTCGGGGAAGAAAAGGACGTGCAGCATTGACGCACTCGTCGTCGGCAAGCGAGGTCACGCACTGACGACAAGGCCGTCCTCTCAGACCTAGCGCCCGCGCGGGATGGCCTCCGTCCCCAAGCTCGCTGCCGTAGTGCATGCGGAGGACGACGACCACGAGCGAAGCCACTTCCCGCTGACCCTCAGGTTTGCTACCTCTTTTCGAACCATACCCTTGTTCTATTGCCCCATCTGCCACGTCGCTGCATGTGGATCTTTTTCCACTCCACCATCTTCCCAATTTGGTATCCTCTGCTCCACTGGTCACGCAAACGAAAACCTTAAATTGCACTATTAAAGGAAACCCTACTTCATGCAGACTAATCCATGTCTGGGTTGAATAAGGAAAGGAAGGGAGACTGTACTGTCCAAGAGAGTAGGCATCGAACCCGCATCTAGGTTGAAAAGGGAAAATCAATAGCTAAGGAACGAGTCTCGTGTCTCTTGGTTGAAGAAGGGTAGAAAGGCATGACAACGCAATAGAGAATGACCAGGTCGATCGGTTTGTTGTCCTCACATATGAAAAAGGTGGCTAAACAGAACAAAAATGGGACGTAATACACATATGCTACCTGGATATTTGTTGCTCTGGGCAACCATACCTCCCTCACCACTCTATGCGTCCGTGGAGGTACATCGTACTGGTGCGCCCACTGTCCGTATGGGCCTCCCATGCTCTTATTGTCACTTTTTTGCTGTTAGTATAACGCCAGCAGTCAAGTCAAGCAATGGTACTGCTAAAGTGATGCCACATTTAACTAATGCCGCACTCAGTCTAATGCCACCGATAAATTTAAGCAATGCCATTTAATGTCACTGGATTATTTCAGGGTTAGTTGTTGATTGTGCATGTATTAAAGATTTTTCAGCTAAGGCATTCTAATGCTCTTGCACAGAGAGTATACCAACGATGAAACTTGTTATTACCTTCAGATTTTTGCACTGTTAATGCTTATAGATTACATACCTCACTTTCATGAGATAAGTTAATTTTTTTTGTACAGTGTCACCAAAATGCCAAGGTGCTGATGTCATTTTATTTTGGTTAAACTGCACAAAAAATTATGAAGACAAGAGGAAAGGTCTAGAGTGGGCACCTCCTCCTCTGGTTGTTCTCTTGATTCGTTCGATCAAGTTTTATATTTGATCGATTATCAAGATTGGGATAGCAATTTTTAAGGTCCCCCCGAGTTCGAAATGATATTTACCTTGGAGGTACATGGTTTGCAATTTTTTTATACTGTCATTAGTTAATAATGCTAGTTACCTTCAGACTTTTGTATTTGGTTTAATGCTCATGCACAGCTAGTAAACCAATGCTGAAATGTGTTACCTTTACATTTTGAATTGTTAATTCTTATAGAAATCTTCCAGTGCTAGAGTTTATTGAAATCTGTTCAGTAAAACCATTGTACTGTACCCTGTAATAAAATAACTACTCTACTGTTGCACTAGCCATTGGATTAGTGTATATTTGTAGTATTCGAAATTTCGAATGGTGTTGCATTAGCGTATGGACATAAATAAAGTGTGGCAAACTTTCCCAGATATGTGCTCAAGAAAACTACTACCTTTTTTTTCTAAATACTAGACGTTTGGGTACTTTAATTTGAACCGCGAAAATGTCTTATATTAAGGAACAATGGGTGTAGAGTTCACCCAAATTATCCCGGTAAAGCTAGTCACACCTTTGTTAAAATTAATGTCCATTATGTTATCGGAGGAGGTCTGTAAGTTTGTCTCTAATGCCTGTCGACTACATACCTGACATCATGATGTAATGTTAAGTCATTTCGTTTTGTATAGTGTCACTGAATTGTTAAGGCGGTGATGGCATTTTATTTTAGTGGAACTGCACAAAATATGCTTCAAAGAAGAGGAAAGGTCAGGAATCGATCATTCTTTTAGAAACAACTATATATGCCTTTCTGACATCAGCCGCTGTTGCCTTAGTTATTCCTTCAAACAGGTGGTTAGAAACAGTCTTGCTACCTTTTCCCATTAAGAAATTGGAATGCTTATATTTGTGAGTCTATGCTTCAACTAGTGCCACTTCTATAGTAATCACACTTTCAATATCTATGCAAATAGGGATGCTCGATTTTAGTGGAACTGCACAAAAAGTCCAACTGGTTCAACATTAGGAGCATGTTTTCTTCCAAACCTTTATATCCAATTGGTGGCACTATGAGCTGTTCATTACGAAGGTACATGGTTTGCTACTATCTTGCTACTATTTTTGTACTGTCATTAGATAGTAATACTAGTGGTTTGCATGTGAATTTATTGGCAGGGTGGACCTACATTGGAGGTGCAGGACATGATTCAATGATTGGATGCTCGATTTCGGTTGTATCGATTTCACCTCTTCCATCACTGCGAACATGGATATCCTTGGTCTGATGAAGAATAGGCGCTATATTTCTGCTCTGAACCAGCAAATCAATTTAGTATGAAATTGTCCAGGGCAAAACATGACTGTATCAAATTGTCCAGTGCAAAACATGACAGATGTTAAGCGGAAGAGACATGTTTAAACCAAAAATACAAGGTGGGGTATATGTTTACTAGCTGCTTGATATTTGTGCAGACAGAGATGTCTGCCCGTTTCTATTTGGCAAACACACAAAGTGACCGCAATTTTGGTTGAACTACACAAGAGAATAGTATAGTCACTGCATGCAGAAGATTGCCTCATCTATTAATTAAGCAGAAGAGAATCGCCCAGTTAATTATGGAAAACCGAGCAAAAACCGGAACAACAAGGGCCAAGCCCACTCCCAAAGATTGACACACACTAGGCAAAGCCCACCCTCATCGACAACATGTCGACCCGCAACCAGACAATGCAGCTCCTACTCAGACGGAGAACTCAGAAGAACAAGACCAGGCGAAAGCTGGCGCCACGTAAGATCATCGAACGGGCCACTTGCAGCCAGTCATCGTATACCACAGGGCCCTGCCACCGCAGCTTCGACTCCACAGCAACAAACAAACCGAGGCAATACCGTGGACACGCCGGAGAAGAGTCGACTGCCACAACCAATGCCGCGTCGCCGACATCGCTCCCATCATCATCGTTGGCACATAAGTCTGGTCGCCACAGAGATCCTCTCAGGGCCGCCGCCCCGACATCCACCGCTCCATTGCGCCCAGCGCACTCCACCAGCACCGCCTTCCGGGGCCGCCGCCCCGACATACCACCGCTCCCCTGAGCAGCAACGCCGCATAGCCCAGCTGCCCGCAGCCCACGCTGCTCAGGGCACCTGCTCGCAGACCACAAATGTCGCACCACATCCAGGGCCGCCGCCCCGACATAAAGTCATACTGCCCCCTCTAGGGCGCATCGACAGGGCCGACACCGCCACCGCCCAAGTGGGACAAGGATGCCACCCAACCAATGTCGAGATAAAGCCCCACCTCATAGAGCTGCCACTCGCATTGTTCCCGAGATCGCCATCTCGGCGCACAAACAGAAACAACCCGGAGCCGCCGCCTCGACGTCCACTGTACCCGCCGACAAAGAGATCCGTGCAAACCGCAAAATGCTGACTCTCCAAGGGGATGCCTCAAAGAAGGAAACGACGTAGCCGCCGTCATCGCCCGTGTTGAACATCCAAAGCTAGAGATTTCTCCCGGAGAGTCATGTAATGGAGCTCCACGGCAACACCTTCAAGAAGGGGAACGACACCAAGGCCATGGCGCCGCTGTTGCCGGCACCGACCCAAAGTCAGTGTTGGACTTTCACCCGAAGCTCCTCCACACCTCCGAATCCGAGCAGATCCGAAGCACTGCACAGCACACAATCTCCCGATCGACATCCACCGGCTCCACCTCGTGGTGCCGCAGCCGCCGCACCACTCGAACCGTGCTGGACCCGCTAGATCCACGGCCTCCGCCTGGCCGCCCGTCGTAGCCACCACATGTTGCCTCACGCCTGTACAACCATGACCGAGCTACAGCTGCAGCTCACCCTCGCCGCGCGCCAGATCCGCACCGGCCTCGCCATCCCGCGCGCCCGCCCATGCCCGTGCCTTGCCAGCCACCACACGCCCGCAAACCACCCGCGGCCGAGGCGCCATGCCCCTGCACCTCAGTGCCGCCCGCCACGTGCGCATCCACGCCGCCGCACGCATCCGCGACGGCCAGGTCTGCAACATTCGCACATCCAGAACCGGCCTGAACCCATGGCCTCCGCGACCGCGCGCCTTCTCGCACCTCCACGCCGCCCGGAGCTCGCCCACGCGCCGCCGTAGACATGCACCCCCATGCCTCCATGTCGTTCGAGGGAGGCCGAAGCTGACCATATCCCGCCGCCGCTGGTCGCCGCCGGGCTTTGCCCGGTGGCGTGAGCCGACGATGGCGAGGGGGAGGGAGGGAATGGAGGTGGCGCCGACGGGATCTGGGACTCCGCCCGCGCCGCTCCAGGGAGCAACGCGGGGGACGGGAAGTCAGCACCTGCAGTGCCATTTGAAAATAGACACAGAAAGATTGGATAGTCACTTCATGGACTGTAGAAAAGTAGTATTGTACTATTTATTGGCCAACACTAGGTGCTTCATTGCTTTGGTCTGATTATAGAATGGGCATCATTTTGCCTAAGTTAAAGTTTGTATTCCGAAAATAGTCTCGCCGTGTGATCGAGAGAAGACCAAATCATATTGCAGGGATGTCCCTCTATCATGTGTGGTTCATTTTCATGGTTCCAGCTCTTGGTGAAACCTCTTACGTTTGCAAGAGGAATTGTAGACTTCACAAACAAATTTGTCTTTCAGTCTGTACTAAATGTGCCCAGAGAAGCATCCATGTTAGTAGGCAGAACATATGTTTTTCTAGATCTTTGCTTTTGGAGCCACATATTTGTATATGATTTGTGAATCATTGAGATGCATTAACATGCTTATCTTATGTATGGGAATCATACTAGTTGGTTTTAGTTGCGACGCAAGATCCGAAGTGGCTGATCTTTGCTTTTGGAGCTACATATTTGTATATGATCTGTGAATCATTGAGATGCATTAACAGTTCCTTATTTTTGTTCGCTCAGTGTTTACAAGTTACTGATCGATCACTAGCTAGCCTACTAATGCACTCCTGGCAGTTTTAGTTGCGACGCAAGATCCAAAGTGGCAGTTTTTTCAATAAAAATGCCTACCTCTGAAGAAACTGACAAGCTGTTCTGAAGAAAATGCCATGCGAATCTGAAGAAACTGCCAGCAAAAACGTTCGCAAATGCCTTATCTCCCAGCTAAAGTTCATCAACTAATGCCCTTGGCTGCGACTCGTTGCATGCTGCTCCGCGTACTGGCTGCGAGCGACTTTGAGTGCCTGCATGCAGCCGGCCGTAATTAAGGTAGCTAACTGATGCGAAAAAAGATGTGCTTTAATTGTTGCGGGCCTTTTAAATCCATGGAATCATTATTGACAAGGAGGGAGATGGTTCGAGTGCACTTGTTTGACCGTCATGCCGGCGTGCAACCCAGCAAGGACGGGACGGGATGCCACAGTCATAATTTCAGTTTCTCTAGTTTTCCACGGCAAGCTGACGCGCTAAGCCATGCCTGCTTAATTATGCATTGAATTCCGATGACCGTCGTGCTACCTTCGGCCTATAAGTACTGTTTCCCGGCCTTCTATGGTGGCACCGTGACCCAACTCCCCCTATCCTCATAAGCCCCCACCGGCCCAACGTCGCTCGCCATTTATCCTCGCTCTCGCCACGTCCGCCATGCCCCCGCCCGTCCGCGATAGGCGAGGCCGGAGGCGGTCACCGCCGGAACTAGTGTTTGGTTTTTCACCAGAAGGTCGAAAGAGGGAGGAGGCGTTCTATCGGTCTTTAGATGGCAATGCGGAGATCAAGGACTTGTTGGAGCACGACTGCTTGGCGGAGGAGCAGGAGTTGTTGGAGCGCGACCGCTTGGCGGAGGAGCACCGTATCGCCGATTTGCGCCGCCAGCGGGACATGGAGCAGCAGCGTACCGACGCTCTGAGTCACGAGCAGAGTGCCCACAACTGGGCCGCCTACGTGGAGGCCGGCGCCCGGCAAATAGCCCTAGAGGCTGTCATGCACGCACGCGTTCGCGACGCCGATTTTTACTACCAGCTCGTCAAGTGGGTTTCCCGCTTAGAAGACGAAGCTTCGGTGGACCACGCCGGCATGGAAAGGGCCAACGCGCGCGAGCAACGCGCCCTATCGCACCTCTGGCAAGTCTGAGGCGAGGCGGAGGACGCCGGTGCCGGCGTTTAGCGTGTACCGCAGATGGCGGCCGACATCGTCTAGTTAGCTAAGAGTAAGTTAGTACTTGTACGCTACTAGAGTATTAGTGGGAGTAGATAGTTAACTTGGTTATGATGGTTGTCAACGTGGAAGTTCAGTACTCTATATGTGGATCAGACCTATTACTTTGCTCTGAATGTTGAACTTTCCGTTTGAACGTATGGAATGGGTTGTTATTTTTTAAATGGGTTGTATTTGTCCTCCACGGGTTTAGAGGCTGACTTGCGGGCCTACCAAGTTGACGCGTACACAATCAGGAGATGATTGTACGTGGAGAGGATGACAGCAGGGACCCGCCAAGGTCATGGCAGTACGCAAGCAAGTGCCTCCTTATTTCAAGCCAATAAAAAAATGGCTCCTCCTAATGGATTTCTGACATCTGGGTCCCATGCCATTGTCAACGTAGTCAATAAACGAGAGAATTGCACAACGAGCGGCTGACACCAGGGACCTAGCAGCTCGCCCATTTATTTTTGTTTTGGGTTAATTTGATAAATGCCACTCCAAATCTGGTGTTTCTGATAAATGCCACTGCAATTTCCAAACTTTGAAAAATGCCATTTCATGCCATTTCCAGTGACATTTTTCGAAGTCTGGAGTGACGTTTTTCAAAGTTTGCAAATTGCAGTGGCGTTTTCCAAAGTTTGCAAAAATTGCAGTGGGATTTTTCAAAGTTTGGAAATGCAGTGGCATTTTTATGAATCACCATAATTGGAGTGGCATTTATCTAATTTGTTTTTGAGACGGAAGCAGGGTGTCAACTGGGCTGTGCGGGGCACTCTGGCCTGTCTAGACAGCCTTCTCTTTTATGTTTACCACAGACCAGCCCAGTAGTTTTTTTTTCTGAAAATGGCTAGCCTAGTTTTTTTGTGATTTGCCAAGTAAGTCGCTTTGTCAGGCCTGTTGGGTTGCAAATCTTATAAGACGTGGAGAGCTTCATTCGCCTGGCTGAGAAAATGGCCTATCAGTAATGAGAAATGGGATGTATGTGACACCCAAAATTTTTGGCCTTATTTTGTTTATTAAAATATTGCCAGGAAATAAAACTTTTCCAATTTGTCAAGTTTTACCTTTTGTGATTTTGGATTTTTGCCTCTAGTGGGAGAAACCTTCAAAGGTATTGTTGGATTTGTTTACTCTCTTTTATAAAACCATTATTTATCAGTGGATCAAATGTTGCAAGATTTATTTATTCAAAAAGCTTTCTTTCTTTAAAATGATTCCTTTTGCATTTGGGGCCTATTTGCACTACAACCACTTGACAAATGCTTTTAAAAATTCCACCAAAATTTGGGGATGTCATGTGATGTTTCCACATCACTTTTATGCAAAGATACCTTCTGGCCATTGGAGATTTTGAGCTCTACACCAATTTTTCCAATCTGGTCCAGTAGGCACTTTTGCACTGCAACCCAATTAAATATTTCTTCAAAAATTCTTCCAAGTGTTTGGAGATGACAGTGGATGCATACAATTCATCTTCAAGCAAAAACCCAATGATGTTCTTTGGAAAATTTGAGTGGATCAACCTCTTTTGCATTCTGGTCCAATTTGATGATTTGTACTGCAACCTTAATTTTCTTTGCTCTAGTAACCCTGAGCTTTTTCCTACTTGTAGCCCTCCCTACCAAACTCTTAAGTCCAGGAGATTGGGCTCATTGGAGATTTTGAAGTGCATGTTCTAAACCCCTTTTCTTTCTGCCCAAAACTGGAGTTTTGCAAAGCTTGCACTATCAACTTTCTGTGTTTTCCAAACTAACCTTGCCATCATCTCCTGCATCTAGAGAGACACTGGTCTGGAGATTTGGGCCACTCCAAGAGTTGCCTAGGTGCACTTGGCATTCTGTCGAACACCTAGTGTGCACAGCCACTTTTGGAAAGCTCTCTGGTTTGCACTATGGACTTGAACCCCTGGCCTATCCACCTTGTCCACTAAGTGTCTTGCTTCCCCCACCGTCATCCTGTGCAGTGCCAGCTCCACCCTCGAGCTCTAGAGCGCGCTGGCATTGCGTCGAACAGGTGCCGTGCGTGCTCTGGGCGCGCCCAGAGCGCACGTTTTGCACGCGCGCGCACTACGCCGACACGCCGCACTGCCACGCTCGACGCGACCCGACCCTGGCCCCTTCTACATCGCTGAGCCACGCACTAGCCGCCCCCTGCTCCACGATGGCTCTGGCACCCTGCTGCGCCGTTGGCCGCGCCCTTGGCGGCACGCCGGCGTCGGCAGTGGATTCCGCCGCGGACGGCGCCGCCCAAACCACCAGCGCACGCCAGCTGCCCCTGTGAATAGCTCGTGCTTATCACCCCTCTCGTCGGCACGCTTTCGTCACCGCTGCGATGCCCTGCAACTACAGCAACGGCTGTCGCCGACGAGCTTATCTTCTGCCGCCGCGGAGCCCGCCTCATCGCGCTATATAAAGGAACCCCGAGCCCCTCCGAGCGTTAAGGCGACATCAGACTTCCCCCATAGAGCTTCCCGCGCAGTAGATCGACCGGAGAAGACCGTTTCCCCCAACTCCGGCCAGCTCGGCCAACGCCAAGCTCCGGAGCGATTCGTCGCAGCCAGCCACCCTTTCGCCAATCCAACGCCACCAGAAGCTTCCCCGTAGTCTTGCGGAGCTGCCCAGCTACCCAACTGCGGTCGGAGACCACCGGAGCACCTAAGTCACTTCACCACCGTAGCTTTTCCCCGCCGCGGAGCTCGCCGCCGGCGATTCCTTCCACCTCCGCCGACCCAACGACCATCCCGAGGACCGCCTCGGTCTTGCCGTTCCATTCCCGCCCGCAGATGCCCTCGAGGAGCCGCCGTCCGTCGCCGGCGATCGCCGGAGCCCCGCTCCCGTCGGGCAGAAGAGAAGAGAAGGAGGGAAGGAACGGTCAAACCTGACCAGTGGGCCCTCTGGACCCACTGTCAGCGACCCGTGCAGGACCCTCTCTGTGTTTAAGTGGAGGCGGAAAACCCCGAGTGCGTTTTCCCTGCTGCGTAAGCGTATTACTGCTGAAGCGTTTTCCTTTTTTCTGGTTTTATTTAAAAACAGATTTGACCAAACTTTGACTGGCTATAACTTTTAAAATAAAACTCCAAATGAGTTGATTCTTTTTCCTACCTCTTTCAAATTTCATCTAGTTTATTTTAAGATTTATTTAAAAAATATTTGAGATAAGTTTTGGTACTGTGTTTGAAATATTTGTACTTGTGTATTTTGCAAAATAGGATTTTTGGAGGAAAAGGAAAGCTCCCAATAAGTGCATCCTTTGCATACTCTTGAAGGCAAGCATTTCTGAACTCTGGCATAATATTTGTTGTGGTGTTTGGATACGATCACGGCACCTTTTGTCTTGGAGTATAAGTGACAGTTTATGTATTGATGTAGTCTCGTGCATGAGTGCACTTTGGAGTTGTTTGTGGCCAGCAATGGATACCCTGAGGATTTGGATCGCCCTCGTGAGCTTCTCTTGCACACCGGTAGGAAGCGGGAAAGTCGTGGTCTTGGGTAGACACGAGCTTGTCCCTAATCCCTCGTTGTGACGAGTATGCCCGGCATAGCATGGTGAGGCTCGAGGAGTGGTGATTTATTTCACTAGTGGTAATATTGTTGGTGGATACTTCGATCACCTGAGTCGGTTGTAGACCGAGTCTTGTTCAGTAGCTTCCTTTTGTCGGTACCACCACTTGTCCCTGCAGGGGACAGGGTATGGTTCAGTAGGTTGTCAACCCCTTTCCAAAGCACACACCGTACAGAGAGGCCGTGATGAAGGTCCCGTGGCCACGGATTAAAGCCTGTCATTCGGTCCGGGGGCATGGGTGTTTTCGGTTGTAGCCGAAGGGGATAGCTTCCCCAGTTTGCGCGCGGTATAAAATTTGTGATCCCATGCTACATCGAGGTTGTAGCCTCCCCACTTAGAGTTTTGCTTGGCAGGTGTCGTGGGTGATTCCAGGCACTGGTGAGTTAAACTGGTGTGTGCAGGTCAGGCGTGTTTTCAATCAAAAGACCGTAGACGGAATTAGTCCCGAGGGACTGAGTAATCCCGTTACTCGTGGAAAATGGTACTCCCTCTGCAGAGGATACATCCTGTTGGATAGTCATGTTCTTGAGTATAGGACCACAGTCTGGGTTAAATCATGATAACGGTATTCGGATGGAGAACGATTTAACTAGAACTCTGTAACGGTATTCGGATGGAGAACGATTTAACTAGAACTCTGCAACGGTATTCGGATGGAGATACGACTTGACTAGTTTATCGGTTTTCGGATGGAGGAACGACTGTACTTTAATTTTATTTATGAATATGGCTCGTATTGGATTGTGATCTTTATTATTGTGGACTAACCAATTATATTATGTATATTATTGAGTATCCCTGGGACGGTTCTACCTCCTGGATATTCACTGTGATTATTCTCTTATAAGCCCTTTATGTGGTGTCGCCCCGACGCCCGACTGCGGCATTATTATTTCTGCATTTTCCGCTCGAGGAGTCATTCAGACACTCGTTTGGCACCAGTATTATTATTTCTGCATTTTCTGCTCGAGGAGTCACTCGGACACTCGTTTGGCACCAGTATTATTATTTCTGTATTTTCCGCTCGAGGAGTCATTCAGACACTCGTTTGGCACCAGTATTATTATTTCTGTATTTTCCGCTCGAGGAGTCATTCAGACAGTCGTTTGGCACCAGTATTATTATTTCTGCATTTTCCGCTCGAGGAGTCATTCAGACACTCGTTTGGCACCAGTATTATTATTTCTGCATTTACTACTCGAGGAGTCATTCAGACACTCGTTTGGCACCAGTATTACTATTCTGCATTTTCCGCTCGAGGAGTCATTCAGACCCTCGCTTGGCACCCAGTATTTTACTTTGAATCATTTTAACCACACGTGTGCGTTATGGTTTTTGGTATCTTTTCGTGACAGACGTGTGATCACATGATATTCTGGAGCATGTTTGACATTTATTATACCCGTGTTCTTAATGTTTGCGAGTACATTCAAACGTACTCACTGGCTTGTCCCTGGCTATTGTCTTGGCCAGATTGCCTTGCGTGGAGTTATGCATCGCGGTGACACCCTCGGAGCCTACGTGTTGACGTGTGCAGCCTCGCGAAGATAGGAGTTATCCTGGTCAGCTGTTCTTGTGGGAAATGGAGTCCCATAGACGCAGATGTTTCCAACCGCTTCCGCCCTCAACCATTAGAAACCAAGTGTTGTACTCCCAGGCCTAAATGGTCTTGTACTACATATTTTTGTTCCTTGCTTGGAAATCTTGTATCAAGTTGGTACCTCATCAGCTAACAGTAATCCTGGGGCTGGTGAGCACACAGGCCGTTTTTCTGGGAACTTGTATCCCAAAAATCCGGTCATGACAGACTTGGTATCAGAGCCAGGCTGACCATTGGCTAATCCTATCTTAGCCAGGTCAATAAACCTAGGTTATCCCAAACCATCAGACCTTAGCCTGACCCCGGTCAAGCTTCCCACGTAAGGTAGCTCCACAGTGACCCGACGCCTTTTCGGCGGACGGTGCCCAACCTATCAACCTAGCCCGTCGATCACGCGCCAGTGACCGACGTCCAACCCATCTCTATCGCAAGCGTGCGGAGGAAGACTCTATCCCCTTTTCCTATAAAAAGGGCACGCTAGCCACGGCACAGCACAGCCTCTTTCCCCCAAACCCAGCCACGATGCCTGGCCCCATTGTTCACAATGAGACCACAGCGACCAACCTTGGAGGTTTTGTGACCATGCTCGCAAACCTCACCCGCCGTGCCTATGCGTTAGAAGAGCCTCCTATGTATGTTGTGTACCAAGGACCCATGTACGGTGAAAGCCGTCAGTACTGGGCCACTGTGCACATCTACGGTAGGGGTCTGTCGCCAGAACGCCCCTACAGGTTCACTGGGAGGACAACTCCCTTCGAGCCTCAAGCCATCCAACTGGCAGCCCGAGAAGCTATAGTTCAACTCCGGCACTTGTCGCCCAGAGTTAACTGTCGCTCATTCTACTACTACCCCAGTCGTGACGGGTATGGTAGGCCGCCCCAAGTTGCCAACGGAGACCACGAGACGGATCCTGCGCTGTTGCATCTGGTGCGCTATGTAAGCGCACTAGAGCAACTGTTCGACCAGGTCACTCTAGATCTGATCGCAGCTCGTGGAGAGCTGGTTCGCCGAGCCCCGGCGAGGAGAGAAGCGGAGCCCGACACCGACAACCCAGTCGTGCTGTTCGGACACCCGATCGATCCCTTGAGGTCTGCGCCAGCCATCAACCAGAGCACTTTGGTGACCCCAGAAGCGCTTCGTCGCCTTTTGGAAACTCATTCCAACGGGATTTGGGCCAACAACCCCCGGGATGGTCATCACCATCTCCCCGACCCTGCAGCACCTCAGCCTCAACCAGCAAATCCCGACGGTGAGAACCGTGGAGAAGCATCGGCGTCCGCAAGGTCAGCCCACTTGGACATTAACGAAGTAGACTAAGTCGCTCAAAGTTATATCGAGCCTTAGTTTCCCCACGCTTTGTAATGTGTGGCCTTGTATCGCTTTTGTTGCATGCTGTCTGATTGAGCGCTCTTATTTTTGGAGTAGTAGCTATGCATGTGTACGTTGGCGTACAATTGCATTTTTTTATTTCCTCGGGCGCAGCCACCTAGACCAACCCCGTCAACGCCCATAGTAATGCGTCACCTTTATGTGATATGTATATCTGTGGCTTTGACCCGAGTACAGGATCGTCAGCCAGTCGCCTTTTACCCTGGTAGAAATCCCAGCCCCGGTGCTATATAAAGGCCACTCCGTGACCTTGCCGAGCACCCCTCACCTTTGTGCGCAGCACCCACAGCCATTCCTTGCCATGTCGACCCCCAGCATTTATCTGAGAACCCCAGACGCAACCCCCGGCAGCTTTGTCAAATTACTGTGGGACTTTACCTGCAGTACTATGAGTGCCACCCGTCCACCCCAGTACGAGCTGCTCAAATCGAGGATCACTCCATCCACCTCGAAATATTGGGCAGTGGTGCACATCCCTCCCGCCTACCCAAACCAAGATCCCACGGAAGTCTCCTTCGTGGGGAAATCCATGCCGACTCTGCAGATGGCCATAGAAGCTGCTGCGTACGAGGCGCTCACCCGCCTTCGATTCGCAGTGCCCTATGCCAGTGAGCGAGGGTACTATTATTTTCCGGGTCGTGCAGCACCAGGAGAAGTTGCATCTTTCCCCGGTGGGTGCATTGAGAGAGATCCAGTGCTGGCCAACCTTGCCCAGTACGTCATCGCTCAGGAGCGTTTAACTCAGCGAGTAATGGGTTATCTCCAGAGCCTCGCTGATTTAAATCCTCGGATCGCTATTGGTAGACCACTGAGGCCTGACCAAGAAGGGCGCATTCATCGTCTGGTTAACCCGCTTTCCCCGATAGAAGAGGAGTGTGCCCCGGTGCCAGAGGCGTTTTCTCAGAACCCTGTCGCTTTACCGTTTTCCATGTGAACGCCTCCGATGTATTTATTGTCCCAGTACTTGTATTTATGTGTTGCAGCATGTTCGTAAAATCCTTTATGCAACGGATCCGACTTTCTTTAGTTCCTGTTTTGTGAGCAGTGTTACTGCTGTTAGTGTTGTTTTAATTATTTCTTCTCTCGCAACATATTTTCAAGGATATTTCTTTTCCCCGAGTTATTGCTGCGTATATATGCATTTTCCCGGCATAGACCTTTTATTCGAGCATCATCGTTACAACTTTTAACAAATCTCGAGGACGAGATTTTTCTTAAGGGGGGTAGTGTTCTGACACCCAAAATTTTTGGCCTTATTTTGTTTATTAAAATATTGCCAGGAAATAAAACTTTTCCAATTTGTCAAGTTTTACCTTTCATGATTTTGGATTTTTGCCTCTAGTGGGAGAAACCTTCAAAGGTATTGTTGGATTTGTTTACTCTCTTTTATAAAACCATTATTTATCAGTGGATTCAAATGTTGCAAGATTTATTTATTCAAAAAGCTTTCTTTCTTTAAAATGATTCCTTTTGCATTTGGGGCCTATTTGCACTACAACCACTTGACAAATGCTTTTAAAAATTCCACCAAAATTTGGGGATGTCATGTGATGTTTCCACATCACTTTTATGCAAAGATACCTTCTGGCCATTGGAGATTTTGAGCTCTACACCAATTTTTCCAATTTGGTCCAGTAGGCACTTTTGCACTGCAACCCAATTAAATATTTCTTCAAAAATTCTTCCAAGTGTTTGGAGATGACAGTGGATGCATACAATTCATCTTCAAGCAAAAACCCAATGATGTTCTTTGGAAAATTTGAGTGGATCAACCTCTTTTGCATTCTGGTCCAATTTGATGATTTGTACTGCAACCTTAATTTTCTTTGCTCTAGTAACCCTGAGCTTTTTCCTACTTGTAGCCCTCCCTACCAAACTCTTAAGTCCAGGAGATTGGGCTCATTGGAGGTTTTGAAGTGCATGTTCTAAACCCCTTTTCTTTCTGCCCAAAACTGGAGTTTTGCAAAGCTTGCACTATCAACTTTCTGTGTTTTCCAAACTAACCTTGCCATCATCTCCTGCATCTAGAGAGACACTGGTCTGGAGATTTTGGCCACTCCAAGAGTTGCCTAGGTGCACTTGGCATTCTGTCGAACACCTAGTGTGCACAGCCACTTTTGGCAAGCTCTCTGGTTTGCACTATGGACTTGAACCCCTGGCCTATCCACCTTGTCCACTAAGTGTCTTGCTTCCCCCACCGTCATCCTGTGCAGTGCCAGCTCCACCCTCGAGCTCTAGAGCGCGCTGGCATTGCGTCGAACAGGTGCCGTGCGTGCTCTGGGCGCGCCCAGAGCGCACGTTTTGCACGCGCGCGCACTACGCCGACACGCCGCACTGCCACGCTCGACGCGACCCGACCCTGGCCCCTTCTGCATCGCTGAGCCACGCACTAGCCGCCCCCTGCTCCACGATGGCTCTGGCACCCTGCTGCGCCACTGGCCGCGCCCTTGGCGGCACGCCGGTGTCGGCAGTGGATTCCGCCGCGGACGGCGCCGCCCAAACCACCAGTGCACGCCAGCTGCCCCTGTGAATAGCTCGTGCTTATCCCCCCGCTCGTCGGCACGCTTTCGTCGCCGCTGCGATGCCCTGCAACTACAGCAACGGCTGTCGCCGACGAGCTTATCTTCTGCCGCCGCGGAGCCCGCCTCGTCGCGCTATATAAAGGAACCCCGAGCCCCTCCGAGCGTTCAGGCGACATCAGACTTCCCCCATAGAGCTTCCCGCGCAGTAGATCGACCGGAGAAGACCGTTTCCCCCAACTCCGGCCAGCTCGGCCGCCGCCAAGCTCCGGAGCGATTCGTCGCAGCCAGCCACCCTTTCGCCAATCCAACGCCACCAGAAGCTTCCCCGTAGTCTTGCGGAGCTGCCCAGCTACCCAACTGCGGTCGGAGACCACCGGAGCACCTAAGTCACTTCACCACCGTAGCTTTTCCCCGCCGCGGAGCTCGCCGCCGGCGATTCCTTCCACCTCCGCCGACCCAACGACCACCCCGAGGACCGCCTCGGTCTTGCCATTCCATTCCCGCCCGCAGATGCCCTCGAGGAGCCGCCGTCCATCGCCTGCGATCGCCGGAGCCCCGCTCCCGTCGGGCAGAAGAGAAGAGAAGGAGGGAAGGAACGGTCAAACCTGACCAGTGGGCCCTCTGGACCCACTGTCAGCGACCCGCGCAGTGCCCTCTCTCTGTTTAAGTGGAGGCGCAAAGCCCCGAGTGCGTTTTCCCTGCTGCGTAAGCGTATTACTGCTGAAGCGTTTTCCTTTTTTCTGGTTTTATTTAAAAACAGATTTGACCAAACTTTGACTGGCTATAACTTTTAAAATAAAACTCCAAATGAGTTGATTCTTTTTCCTACCTCTCTCAAATTTCATCTAGGTTATTTTAAGATTTATTTCAAAAATATTTGAGATAAGTTTTGGTACTGTGTTTGAAATATTTGTACTTGTGTATTTTGCAAAATAGGATTTTTGGAGGAAAAGGAAAGCTCCCAATAAGTGCATCCTTTGCATACTCTTGAAGGCAAGCATTTCTGAACTCTGGCATAATATTTGTTGTGGTGTTTGGATACGATCACAACACCTTTTGTCTTGGAGTATAAGTGACAGTTTATGTATCGATGTAGTCTCGTGCATGAGTGCACTTTGGAGTTGTTTGTGGCCAGCAATGGACTTGGGTAGACACGAGCTTGTCCCGAATCCCTCGTTGACGAGTATGCCCGACATAGCATGGTGAGGCTCGAGGAGTGGTGATTTATTTCACTAGTGGTAATATTGTTGGTGGATACTTGGATCACCTGAGTCGGTTGTAGACCGAGTCTTGTTCAGTAGCTTCCTTTTGTCGGTACCACCACTTGTCCCTGCAGGGGACAGGGTATGGTTCAGTAGGTTGTCAACCCCTTTCCAAAGCACACACCGTACAGAGAGGCCGTGATGAAGGTCCCGTGGCCACGGATTAAAGCCTGTCATTCGGTCCGGGGGCATGGGTGTTTTCGGTTGTAGCCGAAGGGGATAGCTTCCCCAGTTTGCGCGCGGTATAAAATTTGTGATCCCATGCTACGTCGAGGTTGTAGCCTCCCCACTTAGAGTTTTGCTTGGCAGGTGTCGTGGGTGATTCCAGGCACTGGTGAGTTAAACTAGTGTGTGCAGGTCAGGCGTGTTTTCAATCAAAAGACCGTAGACGGAATTAGTCCCGAGGGACTGAGTAATCCCGTTACTCGTGGAAAATGGTACTCCCTCTGCAGAGGATACATCCTGTTGGATAGTCATGTTCTTGAGTATAGGACCACAGTCTGGGTTAAATCTTGAGAACGGTATTCGGATGGAGAACGATTTAACTAGAACTCTGTAACGGTATTCGGATGGAGAACGATTTAACTAGAACTCTGCAACGGTATTCGGATGGAGATACGACTTGACTAGTTTATCGGTTTTTGGATGGAGGAACGACTGTACTTTAATTTTATTTATGAATATGGCTCGTATTGGATTGTGATCTTTATTATTGTGGACTAACCAATTATATTATGTATATTATTGAGTATCCCTGGGATGGTTCTACCTCCTGGATATTCACTGTGATTATTCTCTTATAAGCCCTTTATGTGGTGTCGCCCCGACACCCGACTGCGGCATTATTATTTCTGCATTTTCCGTCGAGGAGTCATTCAGACACTCGTTTGGCACCAGTATTATTATTTCTGCATTTTCCGCTCGAGGAGTCATTCGGACACTCGTTTGGCACCAGTATTATTATTTCTGTATTTTCCGCTCAAGGAGTCATTCAGACACTCGTTTGGCACCAGTATTAATATTTCTGTATTTTCCGCTCGAGGAGTCATTCAGACACTCGTTTGGCACCAGTATTATTATTTCTGCATTTTCCGCTCGAGGAGTCATTCAGACACTCGTTTGGCACCAGTATTATTATTTCTGCATTTACCGCTCGAGGAGTCATTCAGACACTCGTTTGGCACCAGTATTACTATTCTGCATTTTCCGCTCGAGGAGTCATTTAGACCCTCGCTTGGCACCCAGTATTTTACTTTGAATCATTTTAACCACACGTGTGCGTTATGGTTTTTGGTATCTTTTCGTGACAGACGTGTGATCACATGATATTCTGGAGCATGTTTGACATTTATTATACCCGTGTTCTTAATGTTTGCGAGTACATTCAAACGTACTCACTGGCTTGTCCCTGGCTATTGTCTTGGCCAGATTGCCTTGCGTGGAGGTATGCATCGCGGTGACACCCTCGGAGCCTACGTGTTGACGTGTGCAGCCTCGCGAAGATAGGAGTTATCCTGGTCAGCTGTTCTTGTGGGAAATGGAGTCCCATAGACGCAGATGTTTCCAACCGCTTCCGCCCTCAACCATTAGAAACCAAGTGTTGTACTCCCAGGCCTAAATGGTCTTGTACTACATATTTTTGTTCCTTGCTTGGAAATCTTGTATCAAGTTGGTACCTCATCACCTAACAGTAATCCTGGGGCTGGTGAGCACACAGGCCGTTTTTCTGGGAACTTGTATCCCAAAAATCCGGTCGTGACAATGTACATTTTTAAAACACATCAAACCGGCAATTAGTTTCAAATTTCTTTTTTTTCATTTTGAGATTTTAAATTGCATTAATTTTTATGCGTGGACAATTTGTTGCATTTTATATTGATATACATTTAGTTTTAAAATCAGTTTGAGTGTGACTCGAAATTTCGGGATTAAAAATAGTTCGGACCGCACCGAAATATGCAAAATTTCGTATAATTTTTTAACCGTGGCCACAATATGGGCTGTAATGCTAACAAAAAGAATATGGGCTCCAAAAAAAACCTTAAGAATTAACAAATGGGCTGTAAATTATTAGAAATAATGGCAGATGGGCTGTATGCTGTTTTCCACAGATTTGAGGCTTTCCTAAAAAAAGGTTGACGCACAAGCAGTGACTGTTGGATGTCCATCCAACGGCCGTCATGCTTCTTCAATCTCTGCTCTTCCTGCCCCAGCCGCTCAAACCAGCGCCGGCGGGACTACCTGCTCCCTCCTCCCCGCGGCTAGCTGTGCTGCCGCGCAGGCCTCACCGCCCCACCGTACTCCCATCGCTGGCCTAGCCATCCCTCTACTCACCCACACCTGCTGTTATTCTCCGACGACGGCAGACGAACCAGTAAACCCTCGTACAGTCGTACTCCCCTCCGCGTGGGAAACAACTGCCGAGTCATCCCTGCCTCCGTGTCGTTCCCTTCTTAGGCCTCGCCTTTGTCCACCGCCCTGGTGCTCATGGCGCGGCCTGGTTAACGTGGTCAACGACCGACATGCATCAGAAGTGGACTATACATGGAGAGGCTGACAGCTGGGTCCACGGCCGCATGCAAGGAAATGCCTCCTTATTACGCGCAAAATAATGATTCCTCCACCTGACATCTGGGACCCACCGAAAGGGCCTCTGTATTTCGCGAAAAAAACGTTACCGCCGCTGATAGCTTGGACCCACCAGCTATATCTTCGCACTCAAGGAAGTGCCTCCTTATTACGCACAAAAAAATGAATACTCCCCCTGCTAGCTGGGACCCAGTATAGTGGCAGGCTAACTTATAGGCCTACCAAGTTGACAGGGACGGAGGGCTTTGTCAACTTAGTCAATATGCACGATTCTAGCTCCAATGACCGTACGATGTCCATCCAACGGCCGTAGTGCTTCTTCAACCTCTGGTCTTCTTGCTCCAGCCGCCCAAACCAGCGCCGGTCATGCCTCATGCTCCTGCCTCCCATGGCCGGCTGCGATGCGGCGGAGGCCTCATCGTCCCTACTACTCCCACCGCTGGCCAGGCCATCCCTCTACTCACCCACACCCCCTGTTATTCTACGGCGACGGCAGCCTCACACCGCAGCGAACCAGTGAACCCTCATACTCCTCTACACGAGGGCATCCACTGCCACGTCTTCCCCCGCTCCGCGTCGTCCCCTTCCTAGGCCTCATCGTCGTCCACCGCCCTGGTGCTCTCGGCGCGGCGTGGTCAACGTGGTTAAGGAATGGCTTAAATCGGACGTGGACTGTACGTGGAGAGGCTGACAGCTGGGTCCACGGCCGCAGCAAGGAAGTGCCTCCTTCTTACACGCAAAATAATTATTCCTCCACCTGACAGCGGGGACCCACCGGACGGGCCACCGTATTTCACGAAAAAATGTTTCTCCCTGACTGCTGGGACCCACCAGCTACATCTTCGCACGCAAGGAAGTGCGTTCGGGCAAAAAAAGATTCGCCCCCCTGACTGCTGGGACCCACCAGCTACATCTTCGCAGGCAAGGAAGTGCCTGACAGTCGGGACCCACCTGGTCGAAGCGTACATAGCGTTGTCATTCAGGTCGTGAACGTGTACGTACATACTGGTCAATGTAGAGGCGCGCACGTGTCGTAGTAGAGGTGTGCACGTAGCATGTACACGTACGTACAGCGGCTAGTGTGCAAGAAAGAAAATACGGCCACGTACGTACATACAGGCAGGGTCTCGAATGCCTACTCGCGCATACGTATGGCCAGGGCTCGTGTACATGGCTGGGTCGGAACGGAGAAACTACGTCGCTGTCGTGTTCATGGGGAGCCAACCGGCTGGGTCGGAACAGAATGTGTCATCGTGTTCATCGGGAGGGCTTGGACGGAACAGCCGATGGAAACGAGGCCTAGCGTACCGCAGAACGGAGGAAACGGCCTTGTGTTCGACCGGCCACGGTCAAAACGGGATCCTATTCATCGGGAGGGGTCTGGCGTACTGCAAAACGGAGGAAACGGACCTCCTACGGTCGAAACGGGGGTCCTGTTGATCGGGAGGGGTGTGGCGTACCGCAAAATGGAGGAAACGGACTTGTGTTGGAGCGCTACGGTCGAAACGGGGGTCCTGTTCATCGGGAGGGGTGTGGCGTACCGCAAAATGAGACTCCACAGGATACTGTTCATCTCCACCGTCGACCCGCTCCAGCCTCCATGGGCTACTGTTCATCCACCGTCGACCTCCTCCAGCCTCCACCTGTGACTGTTCGTCCACGGGCTCCTGTTCATCCAGCCTCAACCGCGCGCTACTCCACCGGCTACTGTTCAACCAGCCCTCTCCACGGGCTCCTGTTCAACCACCCCTCCACGGGCTACTATTCATCCAGCCCTCCACCGTCTACTGTTCATCCAGCCCTCCACGGGGTCCTGTTCATCCACCCCCACCGGGAACTATTCATCCAAACCCCCCAGCAACGCTCACTGTTCATCCAGAGGCAGCATCGATCGGCTTCAGTTAGCAGCAGTAGCGAAGGAATCGCTCGATCGGGTTTAACAACCATCGATCGATCGCTCGGGTTCAGTAACGCGTAGCCTGCAGTGCAATCGCTCGGGTTCAGTTAGAGCCCAACGCCTCGCACCCACGCGCGTGCGTGTACGAGAGAAACGCGCATCGCTCGGCCCCGACAACCCACGATAACCGGGAACACCCCGATATTTTCCTCACCCTCGCTTCTACCACGGTTTTTTCCGTCATGGACGGCCCAAAGAATGTCATGCAGCTGCGTCTCCGGCCCACCCAGGACGAAAAGCCCATTTTCTGTCATGATTTTTTGTCATAGAAGTAGGAGCCCACCAGATCTATGATGATACCGGGTTTTTTCACAATTATCGTCATAGAAGTGTCATAAGTATGACAGAAAAAAATTCGTTCGGCCCAAAATGTCACGGATGTGTTTTGTTTTTGTAGTGAATGCCTCCTTTCTTAGGGACACCATGAACTGGACTTACCCATCTACTATCAGCTATGGGATAGATTATACATGCTTCCAGAAGCTTTAGTATTTCAGTTCTTACCACTTCTTTCATTTTGGGATTCAATCATCGTTGATGATCAACAATGGGTTTAGCATCAGGTTCCACATTAATCTTGTGCTGACAGAGAGTGGGACTAATGCCCTTAAGATCATCAAGAGTATATCCAATAGCAGCACGCTACTTCTTCGGAATTTTCAATAATCTTTCTTCTTCATGTTCTGAAAGGTTAGCACTAATAATAATAGGATATATCTTTTTCTCATCAAGATAAGCATATTTCAAAGTATCAGGCAGTTGTTTCAATTCAAACACAGGATCACCTTTAGGTGGAGGAGGACCTCCAAGAGTTTCAATAGGCAAATTATGTTTGAGCAGAGGTCGTTGTTCAAAGAAATTTTTATCTATCTCATTTCTTTCATGCATGTGCATATCATTTTCATGGTCGAGCAAATATTGTTCTAGTGGATCAGTAGGAGGCACAACAATAGAAGCAAGACCAATTATTTCATCCTTAATAGGTAATTCTTTCTTATGAGGATGTCTATTAAACTTGGAAAAGTTAAACTCATGAGACTCATCACCAAAGCTAACAGCGACAGTTTGTTTTTCACAATCTATTTTGCCAATGACAGTGTTTAAGAAAGGTCTACCAAAGATAATGGGACAAAAGTCATCTTGTGGGGAACCAAGAACAAGAAAATCAATAGGGTATTTTATTTTCCCACACAAAACTTCAACATCTCTAACAATCCCAAGTGGTGTGATGGTGTCTCTATTATCAAGTTTAATAGTAACATCTATGTCGTCTATTTTAGCGGGTGCTATGTCATTCATAATTTCTTGATATAAGGTAAAAGGAATATCACCCAAATCACATAAACCATATGATAACAATGATCTCATATTTTAACTGAGACAACATGCATGCCAACTACATGTCTATGTTTATGTTTTCATAAGGCTTGACAATTCTAGCAGCTTCATCAGATAAGTAGATAACATGCCCATCAATATTTTCTACCAGGAGATCTTTAACAATGGAAACACTAGGTTCTACTTTAATTTGTTTAGCAGGTTTATGTGCTCTAATATGACCTTTACGAACCACAGTTGAAACCTTAACATGTTCCTTTATCCTAACAGGGAAAGGTGGTTTTTCAATATAAGCAGTAGGCACAATTGGATCAACATTGTAAATAATAGTTTCATCTTCAGCTATGACCGGTTCTTTAGTTTCCTCTTTAATAGGTGGGTGATATTTAAACCACTTCTCCTTAGGGAGATCAACATGAGTAGCAAATGATTCATAGAAAGAGGCTACTATCTCAGAGTCAAGTCCATATTTAGTGCTAAACTTCTGAAAAGCTTCGGTATTCATAAAAGATTTAACACAATCGAACTTAAGCTTAATACCTAACTCTTTACCTTCGTCGAGTTCCCAATCTTCAAAGTTGCGTTTAATTCTTTCTAAAAGATCCCACCTGAATTCAATAGTCTTCTTGATAAAAGAACCAGTACAAGAAGTGCCAAGCATAAAAGTTCTGAATAATAAATTATCTTGAGAGCTCATGATTGGGGAATGAATATAACATTTACTAAAGCCTCCCCCAAGCTAGAGCGATACTTTATCCTTCACGAGGGCAAAAATTATATATATAACTCCTATTACGATGTACTAGATGCATAGGATATTTTTTGGTGAAATTCCAATTTCAATCAATTCCAGTTCCAAGATCCAATATCATCGCATAGCCTATACCATGCCAATGCTTTTCCCTTCAAAGATAAAGCAAAAACCTTCTTCTTAGCTTCATCCCCGGGCACACCTGCAAGCTTAAATAATCCACAAATTTCATCCACATATATCACGTGCATGTTAGGATGTTCGGTTCCATCTCCTGCATAAGGATTAGCTAGCAGTTGTTCTATCATACCCGAAGGAATTTCATAACCAATATATTCAGTAGGTGCTGTAGGCTGAGGGCAAACTAATTGTGGTTTCGATCGAGGTGAAGACACCCCGAACAAACCCCTCAAAGGATGATTCTCCATAGTAGCAAGTGACAATAAATTTCGGCACGTAGTAATAATTTTTCCTTACCAATTTCCACTTACCAAGAGCGCTTCACTCCCCTGCAACGGCGCCAGAAAAGAGCCTTGATGACCCATAAGTATAGGAGATCAATCGTATTCCTTTCGATAAGTAAGAGTGTCCAACCCAACGAGGAGCACAAGGAAATGACAAGCGGTTTTTAGCACGGTAATGTCAGCAAGCACTTAAATTGACGGTACAAGTTGTTTGGTAGAAAGGTAATTTATAACAAGCAAGTAACAGTAATAGTAAATAAAGTGCAGCAAGGTAGCCCAATCCCTTTGAGCCAAAGGACAGGCCAAAACGGTCTCTTATAATAAGAAAAGCGTTCTTGAGGGTACACGGGAATTTCATCTTATCACTTTCATCATGTTGGTTTGACTCGTGTTCACTACTTTGATAATTTGATATGTGCGTGGATCGGTGCTTAGGTGCTGTTATTACTAGAACAAAACTCCTACTTATGATTAACCCCCTCGCAAGCATCCACAACTACGAGAAAAGTATTAAGATAAAACCTAACCATAGCATTAAACTTTTGGATCCAAATCCGTCCCTTAGGAAGTAGCGCATAAACTATGGTTTAAGCTTCTGTCACTCTAGCAACCCATCATCTAAGAACTACTCCACAATGCATCCCCTTAGGCCCAAACATGGTGAAGTGTCATGTAGTCGATGTTCACGTGACACCACTATGGGAATCACAACATATATATCATCAAAATATCGAACACATATCAAGTTCACATGATTACTTGCAACATGACTTCTCCCGTGACCTCAAGAACAAAAGTAACTACTCACGAATGATAATCATGCTCAAGATCATAGGGGTATTAAATAGCATAATGGATCTGAACATATAATCTTCCACCAAATAAACCATATAGTAATCAACTACAAAATGTAATCAACACTACTAGTCACCCATAAGCACCAATCTAAGGTTCCGGTACAAAGATTGAACACAAGAGATGAACTAGGGTTTGAGAGGAGATGGTGATGTTGATGGAGATGGCCCTCCCAAAGATGGGAGAGTTGTTGGTCATGATGATGATGATGATTTCCCCCTTCGGAAGGGAAGTTCCCCCGGCGGAATCGCTCCACCGGAGGGCAAAAGTGCTCCTGCCTAAGTTCCACCTCGAGACGGCGGGGCTTCATCCCGAAAAGTCCTCCCCTTATTTTTTCTAGGTCAAAATTACTTATATACCAGAAGAGGGGCACCGGAGGTGGGCCAAGGAGGGCACAACCCACTAGGGCGCGCCTAGGGGCCCTGGCGTGCCCAGGTGGGTTGTGCTCACCTGGTGGGCCCCCTCCGATAGTTATTGGCTCAAGTAATTCTTAAATAATCTATAACAAATTTCCGTGAAGTTTCAGCTTATTTGGAGATGTGCAGAATAGGTAACTCTGATGTAGCTTTTTCAAGTCCAGAATTCCAGCTGCAGGCATACTCCCTCTTTGTGTAAACCTTACATATTATGAGAGAAAAGGCATTAGAAATACTCCAAAAAGCATTATTATACATAAAAACATTATAATTAACAATAGGAAATCGTGATGCAAAATGGACGTATCAGACTTCTTGAAATATTATATTGGGATGCCTTGGGCATCTCCAAGTTTGAGCTTTTGTGTCTCCTTAATTCCTTTTATATCACGGCTTCCCTAAATTTTAAAAACTTCATCCACACAAAACTCAACAAGAACTCGTGAGATAAGTTAGTATAAATCAACTCAAAACCTTATCATGCTATACTGTAACAAATCACTAAAATTATAATTTAACATTGCATACTAAATGCTTCTGCATATTTAATACTCCTATCCTCAAATAGAATCATTAAACAAGTAAACATATGCAAACAATGCCATCATAACAGCAATCTGTATAAGCAGGACAGTCTCTAAAGGATGAAGAATGATCCATTCTTATTTAACTCAAAAAATTGTAAAAATTTACCACACTGTAGAAAATTTATCATAGCTTATTGTGCAAAAAATATCAAGATTTTATCACATTCTGACTTTTCTAGAGAATTTCCGCAATAGCGTGCAACTTTCTGTTTTGAAACAGCAACTCATATACTTGCATACTAAGCATGGTGAAGGCTATCCTTGACACTTTTATTGAAATAAAAGATACAAAACATTATTCTAAATAGCAGCAAGCAAATATCAACAAAATAAAATGACGCTCCAAGCAAAACACATACCATGTGACGAATAAAAATATAGCCCCAAGTAAGGTTACCGATAATGTTGGAGACGAAAGAGGGGATGCCTTCCGGGGCATCCCCAAGCTTAGTTGCTTGGATCTTCCTTGAATATTGCCTTGGGGTACCTTGAGCATCCCCAAGCTTAGGGTCTTGCCAGTCCTTATTCTCCTCATATCGATATCTCACCCAAAACTTGAAAACTTTAATCATACAGAACTTAACGGAACTTCGTGAGATGCGTTAGTATAATAAAGCAAATCATTCACTTTGGTACTGTCAAAGACAAGATTCCTAATTGTTCTCACACAATGCCTACTGTACCCTGTCATTTCTAAAATTCATATGGACCAATATAAGCCACAGAAACTAGAAAACAAGCAAACTATGCATTGAAAACAAAATCTGTCAAAAACAAAACAGCCTGTAATGATTTGAACAATGACCATTCTTCTGCAACTCTAAAAATTCTGACAAATTAGGACAATGTGGGGAATTTATATATCCATCATCTGTAAAAATTTAGAGCCAAAGCATGTTTCTATGAATTTACAAAATTCCAGAACTAGGCGCAAAAGTTTTTGTTTTTGCACGGAATTAAGTCAACTATCATCCACACTATCCCAAAGGATTTACTTGGCACTTTATTGAAATAAAAGCTATAAAACCTGATTAATACAGTAGCTTAATCATGTTAACACACATAAATAGTAGGTGGAAATATTGGGTTGTCTCCCAACAAGCGCTTTTTTAATGCCTTTTTAGCTAGGCATGATGATTTCAATGATGCTCACATTAGAATAGTAACTGAAACGTGAAAAAGAGCATCATGAATCACATGGCAAGCACACTTGAGCCTAACATACTTCGTATGCATAGGTATTTTGTGGGCAAACAAAGTATGGGAGCAAGAATCAACTACATAGGAAGGTAAAACAAGCATGACATGAAAACTTTCAACATAAAAAGAGGAAAATTGATATTATTGAGATATGTAAAAGCATATGTTCCCGTCCCATAATAATTTTCAGTCGAATCATGAATGAATTCAACAATATAACTATCACATAAAGCATTCTTTTCATGATACATAAGCATATAAATTTTATTACTCTCCACATAAGCAAATTTATTCTCATGAATTGTAACATCCCAAAATTCTAAATTTTGGAATGTTATATTAATAAATAGTTTTGATTGTTTGTTTTATTGTGGTGTGGTTGCTTGTGTGAAATAGAGTGAAATTTGAAAGTTGAATGAGAGGGAATGAAATGACTTTCCCAAACTTTCACCTTGCATTTATGATCTCTATGAATTCAAATTCATTTCATCACAAAACCCTAGAGTGAAGATGATATGACTTTTTCCATCTAAATAAATGAAAAGGTTTTGAAAAGATTTGAATTCCCTTTGAAAATATTTCAAATTCAGAAACTTTATGCGGCTCAATTAATATCATGAGAGAAGATAAGATGACTTCTTCAAAACTTGCAGAAAGAGAGTTGGCAGTTTCAAAGAATCATTTTGGAGTTATTTGAATTTTTTTCAAATTATTTTTCTCCAACAAAATATAATATATGGAAAATAGGGTAAAATGATTCCCTACAATAGAAAAATGGATTTAAAATCATTTTAGTATTTTAAAATAATTTTATTTGCATTCTTAATGCAACAGTAGCACTCTTTGTTTATCTAAAATTTTGTGGATTTTATTTGTACCTCAAAATATGTTCACATTTTAGGATTTCTTTTTCTGAAGATTTTGATATATTGTATGCCTATATAATATATTAGTTTTATTTATTTGTGTTTGTTTTATTGTCTGTGCTTTATAAACAAAACAAACGACCAAAGCCAGCACCCCAGGCGCTAGCCGCCAGCCCACCTGGCCGAATCGGCCCATGGCCATCTCCACCGCCGCCTCCCTCCGGCAGCCGTTTCGCCCCGGTCGACCACTGCCTCGCTCACGTCCTCCTGTCGCTGTCCGCTGGGCCCGCCGTCTTGTTCCTCCTCACGCCAAGCCAAGTCGACGCCCGAGCTCGCTCAACCGCCGCCGTATCCCGGATCACTCGGGATCCTCTCCCCGATTCGCCCCTCCTCCAAGCACCAACCCCCTATATAAACCCCGTCTCCCACGACCCTTTCCCCCTTTTCCCCCTCGCCGAGACCCATCGTCTCCTCCTCGATTTCTCGCCGGAGTCCGAGGCAACCGCCGCCGCCATTGATGCCCTAGAGCCCACTCCCGACCCCCTCGTCATCATCCAAGACCACGCTGAGACCCCTTCGATCCCCTACACCTCCCCCGCCCGCTGCTCCGAGCCGGAAGACCACTGAAGCGCCGTCGCTGACGACCCCGAACGCCAACTCCGCCCCGAGCTCACCGCCGCCCGTCTCCGTCGTCCCCAGGGGCACCAGCGACCATCGTTGGAACCACCTCCGACTGCTGCATCCCCTGGCCTCCTCCGCCGACCCCGCTGACGATCGGAGCGCCGCCGCCGCCGAAGTCGGAGCCGCATCGCCGGCGACCATCCCACTGTAAGTCGGCCAACTCTTCCCCTTCGTTCGATCATATGTCGATGCTCTAGATTAGATCTATCGAGTAGATTGTTTATTTTATATATATATATATATATATATATATATATATATATATATATATCGGTTTAGTTCCAGTTTGTTTCGGTTTTTATATGGTTTAGATCGGTTCAGGTCTAGTCGGTTTAGCCGATTGGTCTTTCTGTTTTAGCCCGTACGCGTTTCTATTATTTTACGACCGAGCGCTAGATAGTTCAGATCGCCCACCTCCCTGGCCCGATAGCAGTAGGACACGTAGCTAGCGCCCGTTTTGTTTATTTTATTTTATTTTCGTTTCTGTTTTAAAAACAGAATAGTTCTGATTTTAGATTGTTTGTAACTTTTATGTCTTAGATCCAATTTGAGTGATTCCAATTGCCCTAGTTTCGTAATTTTGTTAGTTTCTGTAGATGCAAAGTTTGGTTATGTTTGAAAGTTTTAAATTTGAATTTGCATGAATTTTCGCAAATCACTATTTTGGCCATAACTTGAGTTTGAAAATATATTTAGGTTCATTCTTTTTGCCCCTAGTCACTAGTTGAATTGTTTATCCATTAGCATATAGTTATTTATTTTTAGTTTATTTTAAATTAGGTTTTTAGCAAAACAGTACTGTTTTAGTTATAGTTTTGTTTTAGCCTTTTCTTTATTGTTTTTATTATTTTTAAATTATTTATTTTTGTCACTTTTGACAAATTTAGTTTTGTTTCTGCTAGTCAACCAAAGAAATTTTATTTTTATTTTAAAAATTTATTTTATTTAGTTTGGTATGAAAACTTGTTTAGGTCATAGTTAGTGTTTCACAAAAGCTTTTTATTTATTTCTTTTTGCAAATATAATTTTATGAAAGATACTTTCTGTTAACTTAGTTGATTTACATTTTATTTTCTGTTAATTTATTAGTTTAGTGTTTTAATTGTTGTTAAGTTTTTACTTAGGACAAAAATATTTTGTGCTATGTCTTTGAGCTTTCTTTAGTAGTTTTGTTGTGTGGTTTTCCTTGGTTTTTATTTTGGTTTCCCTTGATGATTTGCATTTTTATTTTTTATTTTTATTATGAATGTTAGAATTGCTTGCTAGTATGTTCGCTTATATGAATGCTATGTTTGATTATAGATTTTCTCGGAGTGACGAATAGTTTATCAAATTTTCCGAGAGCGTCGTACCTATGTTTTATTTGCATGTAGTAGCACCATTTCAATAATCCCTCCAGTAGTGATATTGATTTCTTGTAGTTGATTACCCATCTCCCTATTATCATGCCCGGGACGTTATATAGTTTTAATGCTACACTATAGTAGACGGGGTTTGGTATGAGTGCACGAGACTGGTGTGAAGGAGGACTCTACGTCAATGGCGACAACTTCATGATGGCATCGGCAAGGACTGCATCTTCAGGACTCCAAGACCTCAAGATTTCGAGACTCGAGACAAGAATTCAATACACACTACTGGGTGAAGGACGGTTGACGGGCACCCTGGAGCAACCAGTGGATGGCCGGGATGCATGGAGAAGTGCCATGACATCTTGCGGAAAGCTTCACCCAGACTCAAAGAGACGGAAGAATACTTCATGACCGGAAGCTTACCTGTGCAACCGCAAGTCACTATGGGCTCTGGCTTGGTTGACCTTAGTGGTGACTCTGGCTGTGACGGTGCTACCAGATGTAGAACTATGGTAGGATTGGATGAGCACCGGACAGTGGTCAGGGGAACTCTTCGGAAGACCATGTTACGGTCGTCTTGTTCTCAAACACCCTGAAGTGCGAGAACGTAAAAGAGGGATCGAATCTTGCGGGTAAAGTGTACAAACCTCTGCAGAGGGTTAAAACCTAATCGATTAGCCGTGTCCCCGGTTATCTCGGAACTCTCAACACCGGACTGATAACATAATTGTGGGCAACTTATGATGATTTTGGGCTATGAGACATCGGTTGGCGGAACCATGTCATGATAGAAAACTCTGTAGTATAGAATCCTGATATTTCTTTGATGTAGGGAAAATAAAACCAGCTTTTGCGCAAACAAAACTCAGACACAGAGCCACAAAGCCATATTGCATATAGTATAGTTTTATCATTTGTTTCCTTTTGCCGGTAAATTCAATGTACTGACCTACACGGCTGCAACGTATCATGCTGCAGATTTTTTCTTCGACGAGTAAGAGTTACGATACAGGTCTACGGTCTACACTCAACCTGCTGTTGGCGTTGATGGGACTCCACACCCGATTTACAGTTTCCGCTGAGACTTATGAGGTATATATCAGTTTTACGTTATTTATACATGTGATTGCACTTTGATATATACATTGATGTACTGTGTGTGCCAGCATACTAATCCAGGGATGGCACAGATACACAGAGACTTGACCGTTTGAGGTCGGGTCGCTACAGATAGTAGTGGGAGCAAACTCAACAAAATAACTATCATGAGATACTTGATTGGCATAATCCAATTGAAAATAAAAATCGTGATGACAAGTTTCAGGGTTATTATTGTTCTTTATAGCATAGATATCATTCACGGTGTCCTGGATTAGGGGGTACTCACCACGTCGTCTCCCGACCAGATGGATCGGGCCGAGGACCCCCACGGCCGTTCACTATTGGGCCAGTTCGGGCAGCCCATGCCGCATACAAGGGATATTCCACCAGACTTGGCGCCCAAGACAAGGACTCTCCTAAACCCTAGGCCTCTGGTGCATTATATAAACCAAGGCCAGGCTAGTCAATAGAAAAACATATATTCATTAGAACAATCTCATGGTCGACACATGTACTCTGTACTATCCCCCATATGAATACAATCAAAAGCAGGACGTAGGGTTTTACCTCCATCAAGAGGGCCCGAACCTGGGTAAAACATGTGTCTGTGTTACCATCGCTCCAAGACGCCTAGCTTAGGACCCCTTCTATAAGATACGCCGGATTTAACACCAACATTGGTACTTTCATTGAGAGCCTGTTGGGTGTTCATCATGGATCGATGGGATAATCATTAAATTGTGATCAGAAAAGTATCCAGCGTCTGGTACAACATCAGATCCGCGCCGTAGTTGTGTCACATGGGCACGCATGCAGCAGGCTGCGGAAGATCAACGCAATAAAAAATTTCCATCAAAAGGTGCCCCAGCCGAGGAACCACGCCCGAGTACTCCTCACATGGCGCATGTGAGGCGGACAAGAGTTCGGCTCGATGGCCATCCAGGGAGATTCTCTCCTTTGTCTCTTTTATTCCTTTTTCCTTTTTTTATTCTGACACTTATGCGGCCGCTGATCGTCTAGTAGTACAATTGATTGCTAGTTTTGCAGCCGGTCTCCACGTATATTGATGACTACTAGTCCAACTAGTACTACTACGTGTATACTAGATCAACTGGTGCTATGTGCAATCTCCAATTCCTCATGATGATTGGAATTATTTCAGTACAAATCGGTTTCTCTTATTTGATGCGGTCTGCTACAGCCATTGCCGCAACCGCTCAGGATAATGCTAGGTTTTATTTTTCATAGCTAACAGTTTACATTGCAAAATATCTTTCAGTTGGTTTGTACTATATTATTGCTGCAGAGATATTCTACCAACGTGTGTACGTGACGCCGGCCTGGCCGGCCTCTCACCGTCGTCAGACTGGCTGATCTTGGTCGATATCGTCATGCCACGACGCCAAGCGTGTTTTGCGCTGGCTTCGTGTGTCGTACGCAGCACTGTGTCCCGAGGAGTACATGATAACCCACAAGTATAGGGGATAAATTGTAGCCTCTTTCGATAAGTAAGAGTGTCGAACCCAACGAGGAGCTAAAGGTAGAACAAATATTCCCTCAAGTTCTATCGACCACCGATACAACTCTACGCACGCTTGACGTTCGCTTTACCTAGAACAAGTATGAAACTAGAAGTACTTTGTAGGTGTTTTCGGATAGGTTTGCAAGATAATAAAGAGCGCGTAAATAAAAATTAGGGGCTGTTTAGATAAAGACACAATAAAGTAAATATAGCGAGTGTGGAAAAGTGGTGGTAGGAGTTGCGAAATTGTCCGTAAGCAATTGACAACTTTACTAGACCGATAGCAAGTTTTATGTGGGAGAGGCCACTGCTATCATGTCATCCCTGACTTGGAATTCTATGCACTTATGATTGGAACTATTAGCAAGCATCCGCAACTACTAATGTTCATTAAGGTAAAACCCAACCATACCATTAAGATATATTGGTCCCCCTTCAATCCCGTATGCATCAATTTCTATCCTAGGCTGAAGCTTCTGTCACCCTTGCTTTCCAATACATAGTCCTATCAACATACAACTAACCCTATGGTGTGATCCACGCGCGCGCTCATATGATGGGCACCAAAGGACAACAACATAACCACAAGCAATTTAAATCAATCATAGCAATTCATCAACCACCGATAGGACAACGAAAATCTACTCAGACATCATAGGATGGAAACACATCATTGGATAATAATATGAAGCATAAAGCACCATGTTCAAGTAGAGGGTACAGCGGGTTGCGGGAGAGTGGACCGCTGTAGATAGAAGGGAGAAGGTGATGGAGATGTTGGTGAAGATGGCAGAGGTGTTGGTGAAGATCGCGGTGATGATGATGGCCCCCGGCGGCGTTCCGGCGCCACCGGGAGCGAGGGGGAGAGAGCCCCCTCCTTCTTCTTCTTCCTTGACCTTCTCCCTAGATGGGAGAAGGGTTTCCCCTCTGGTCCATGGTCTCCATGGCGTGGGAGGGGCAAGAGCCCCTCCGAGATTGGATCTGTCTCTCTGTCTCTCTCTGTTTCTGCGCTCGCCGATTCTGCCGTGGCACCGTTTCTTTTATATCCGAAGATCCGTAACTCCGATTGGGGTGAATCTTTCGCCCAGATCTTTCTCATAAAATTAGCTTTCTTGCGGCAAAATAAGAGCATCAACCACCTTACGGGGTGCCCACGAGGGTCGAGGGCGCGCCCCCTGCCTCGTGGCCCCCTCGGGCACAGTCTCGCGTTGATTTTACTTCCCAAAAATCATAAATATTCCAAAATAATTCTCCGTCCGTTTTTATCCCATTTGGACTCCGTTTGATATTGGGTTTCTGCGAAACATAAAACATGCAACAAACAGGAACTGGCACTGGGCACTGGATCGATATGTTAGTCCCAAAAATAGTATAAAAAGTTGCCAAAAAGTATATGAAAGTTGTATAATATTGGCATGGAACAATCAAAAATTATAGATACGACAGAGACGTATCAGTACACAAGTCTTGGACGGCCAGTACCGCGTAAATCCGAGGACACGCTGCACGGACGGCAGCGTCATCAAAGGGGAGTTCTTTCCTTTTTGTCTTTATGATTTTTCCTTTTTTTTTAATTCAGCACGTATGGTCAATACCATCCATCAGTGGTGTTTTCGGCCGTATGCGTACACGAGCATCAAGTGCTGGTCTCTGCACCATGGCCTTTGAAGTCTAATTGAACAGTGCAAACTAACTTTGCACTGATGTTTTGTTAGAGTATCTCATCTTTTTGTCCGCAGTCAGACAAACTTTGCATCTACAACTGGATCTACCCTATAAAATATAGGCTATTACTCCTTCGTCACCGTTGAGCTCGGCCCCGACTATTTTTTCTTTTTTACCTTCGCACAAATTAATTATGCATTTTTTCTTTCAACTATTATCATTACTTGTTTGCACTATTCTATGTGTGCAGGTAATCAACTTCGACTGCATCACGCGGTCAACTCTGTGGGCCGACGTTTTTGTCCTGCCTGCATCGATCAAGTTGTGGCGTCGCCTTAGCGCGCATCCCTATGTCAGCATGCAATTGACTTACACCGCGCATTACCTGGCGCAACGACGCCCATTGAGGCCGAAGAGAGTTCGGCTCGGCGCAACCACAGTGATTTGACCTTCTTTTTTCCTTTCTCCCTTTATATTATTTAATTAAGCAAGTCCACCACACTTCTTTTAATTGTATATCTTGCATGCACTTCCTGTGATGCAATGAGTACTACTATAGATGAGCCACGAGCTAGCCTACCTAGTGACTCGTGTGAAGCCATATATTCACTTTGGGGTAGTTCTCTCACTCCTATGGCTACATCTGGATCAGGTGCTATTCTTCCTTATGAACAGTATGAATTATTTATGCCATCATATTTTCTGTTGGTTTGCACTCTTGTGTGTATGCAGACAACTATTTGGCCTATTTGACGCCGCATCGGGGACTCGGACCGCCCTGCGAATTCAGGCTTCGTCTCGCTGACGCCCCACATCGACATTGGCTTCGACGCCAGGCCACATCTCTTTAAAAAAATTATTTTGCGTAAATTAATTATGTGAGGATTTTTTATATATTTATATTATTATTTTTTGGACTGCACTATTTTAGGTGTGTAGGTAATCGACTTCGACTGCGTCACGTGGTCACTTCAGCAAGCCGACGTCATTGTCCCAATCGGTATAAATCGGCTCGCGTGATCACCTTGTTGGTCGAATTGCCATACCGAACATGCTCGGTTGCCTCGGGGACTCCAGCATCGTTGAGAGAGCTCTACCTCATCACGTGTTCGACACATAGGCCATATTTATTTTATTACTCACTTTGCCTAAATTATTAATTATGCAATGATTTTATTTATTTATTATTATTACCATTATCTCTGGCTTGCACTATTTTTTGTGCACAGGTAAATGATCCAGGTTGGGCAGCGCTGTCACCTCGGCATACCGACGTCCACGTCACCTCGGCTGGACTGGGGGCTTCATCAACACTTCATTAACCCACGCCGGGGACTTCGGTGTCATACTGCCGGCGTACTCTATCGCCTCGGTCGGACTGGGGGTTACACCGTCACATTGGCCGTGCTATGTCGCCACTTCGGAGTGCCAAGCTCTTTGCTTCGCCACCTCGGGACCGGCTTGGGGGCTGGGACCTCGTCCCGCCATAAGCTCGGGCCGCGCATCGACAACGAGCACATTAATCAGCTAAGTCGCTTCCATGCTCAATTTTTTTAATTCTTGTCTGGTTCAACCAAACATTATATTTGTGTTAAAAACTTAGTTTGTGAACAAACATTGTTTGTTAAAAACACTTCCTTTCCCGTTTTAACTCGGGGCTCTTAAATTTATATGAGCTGTTTTATAATAAGTCTTCGTTCTTCTAAGTCGTTGCAAAGTATTTTTCTACCACTTCTTTCTCGACTCGAGTGTGTGGTCAATCGCCAGATGGCCTAGTTCCTCTCTAAAGACGCTCGGTTTTGGTTCGCTAAACTGTCCTTGGAAACGCACTCTACCTTCAGGATAGGGAGGTTGAAGCCGAAGGCTGGTCCACTTGAAGTCTAGAGACTGGATGTGTCATTTTAAAGCACGATAGAGGCACAAAAAAAATTAAGACCAATTTCGGATTAGCACCAAAAACTTGATTTAGTTCGGACGTAAAGTTTTTACTGAAGTTTTTGGTTTTCCAAGATTATGGCACTTTTAACCTATTTGTGTGTTTCCAGCATAAGTCTTGCAGTACAACGCCGCACATTTTTAAAGCTTCGGCAATATCAAACGCGGAGCTGCGACTAGAGCCGAACCCGCCAAAAGCCTAGGTACTCCGAGGAGTCCTCGACAAAACGTTCTCGGATATTGCTTTATATGCGTCAGTTTCGAATTGTGTCTTCAGTCAATAGTTGGGTTGCCCGGCTCCTGTGCTTGCCTCCTACGTTCCGCTTTGTTCGACTAGGTGTGCAAAGGGAGAACCACTGTGATTGTGCTTCCAGCTCGCATGGTTAAGCGCCTCAGTGGAGAAAGCCAAAAACTGACTGTCACAATGAGCGTAAACTGGTCAGCGATCCAATGACTGTGTTAAGATCGATGGAGGTCACCCCGTGTTAAACGATGGGCCGTTCATAACATTGGCTGAAGTGTTAACGGCTTGACCGCGGCTTATGCTGAACACTAACCGGGGGCTAGTAGCTGGCCTCCCAACTTTAAGCTCCTATGACTAAGTGAAAGTTATAAAGCCCGCACATCTGATTGCCTTGTTTCCGCTAACACAACCGCCTCTGGGCACCGAGACGTCGGCTAAGGGTTGTCTTGTTACTGCGGAAACACCCTGTGTAGCATTTACAAAGGGGTAGAAGCCGACGATGGGCCACTTTCAAATGATAAATGGTCGGAACGGAGTCAAAATAAACATATCTGTGCTTACCCCTGTGTTTCCGATCGTTCGACTAGGCGGTAAAGGGAGCACCTCTGTGATTGTTACTATCGGGTCATCCGAGTTAGTACCTCAGGCTGGGTGAAGCCGAAAGGTAGTCAACTTAAAGGATATAATTGGTTGGCAACGACGGAAGTGCAAAATTTCCGTTCATTACACCATAGAGTTCGGGAACTTTCCCCAAACTAAATCCTCAATATCCTCCCACATTGACCGGAGGTGAGGTTTCATGATCGTGGTCAGCATGACAACCCAAAGAAGGAACCGATAGCGGGACTATTTTCTTTGGAAGATGTTTCTTATGTTAAAAAGTAATATAACATGTCTTTCCATGTACCTTTGTTTATAAAACCGTATGGACGGATTTCCTTGTTTGCCGTAAATATTTGCCCTCATAAAGGCTTTATAAAGTAGGACACACTCCCCGGCTACTGGCCGAGGAGGTTGAAGCCGATGGTCGGTCAATAAAGCTTTGTACAATGCGGATCCGAGCATTACTGATGTGAAGTACTTGGATACATAGAATCATTACACATAAATTGTGATTTTACTCCGGATATCGATCCTTAATTCGGCCACCCGTGCCCACATTAAGGCTCGGGGGCTACTGGGCTTCGGGCTTATCATTTACTAATATTAAAGGGGCACATCGATCCCCTGATCTGTTGTTGCCAACCGACCAGTGTCTCGGGGGCTATTGCATTGCCTATTCAATACAGAAAATTCAAAGTGCTCAGTGTTCGGCTTGAACGAACTATGGGCAAACGCGTCTTCGGACAACAATAGGAACCATGTGGGACTTATCCGGCATCAAGCTAATATATTACGATGACTTCTCAAAACCCTCTCTCAAGGGCCCGTCCGCCGACCACTATCTCCTCTAATGTGCATCTCGGATTTTCAGGCCGACACACACCTTTTTTTGAGGGTTAAGCCAGTAGGAAAGGCTCCTACTGCATATTTATTAAAAATCAAAGAAGCTGTTACATGGTGTTACATGGTGGTAGTTACAAAGATGAGCAACATGGCAAACAAAGCTACAACAATACAGAGCTAATGAGAGTCCTGAGTTAGGGTTTGCAGCAGGCGAGAGACAACATGTCTCTTATGTTCTGGTAGTCTATATTGGATGTTACTAAAGTCACTGTTGCTACTAGCTATATATCTCATCAATAAATAAACTACATCAATCGGAAATAAAATCCGCAAACAATCAGCCCAAGCCCGAGGTGGTGCGTCACCTCGGAAGCAGTCCGGCATAAAACTCGGATGCAAGTGGCTGGCTCTATAGAGGGCATTTACGGCATTAAGCTCGGCTAAACTCTTTCGACTTTTTTGAGCCAAGGTGATCTATGACACCTTGGATACAGTCCGGCGTTGGAGCTCGGATACAGCCCGACTTTGGAGCTCGGATGCAGTCCGGCGTTGGAGCTCAGACGTAAGAGGACACCGTCACATGAGAACAACTTCAAACCCGAGGTGTGGCGTAAAAATAACAAGGCATTGATAAAGGCAGAAGACTTAAAGAGCTCCTCGGATGCCCGACGTGTGAACACTTCGGATTCAGCTCGGCAATCCTCAAGATCGAAGTTGGGAAGATTTGTTGAACCAGTTTTCAAGACCGACGAGCGAAGATAAAGAACAGTTCGGAAGAATTGAGGAGCGTCCCCAACTTGAAGACCGGTTGAAGGGGCTACTGACGGTGTCCTGGATTAGGGGGTACTCACCACATCGTCTCCCGACCAGCTGGATCGGGCCGAGGACCCCCACGAGACTTGGCGCCCAAGACAAGGACTATCCTTAACCCTAGGCCTCTGGTGCATTATATAAACCGAGGCCATGCTAGTCAATAGAAAAACATATATTCATTAGAACAATCTCGTGGTAGACACATGTACTCTGTACTATCCCCCATATGAATACAATCAAAAGTAGGACGTAGGGTTTTACCTCCATCAAGAGCGACCGAACCTGGGTAAAACCTATGTCCGTGTTACCATCGCTCCAAGACGCCTAGCTTAGGACCCCTACTACGAGATACACCGGATTTAAGACCAACAGTCATCACCATAATCATCATAGATAGCAACTTTGTTGTCATAACCAATTGAAACCTCTTCCAAAATAGTGGATTCATCACTAAATAAAGTCATGACCTCTCCAAATCCACTCTCATAATTATTACAATAAGATTCAACACCCTCCAAAATAGTGGGATCAATACTACCTAGAGTTGACATGTGACGCCCCCAATTCAATCGTACACTAATCATACACGCAAACGTGTACGATCAAGATCAGGGACTCACGGGAAGATATCACAACACAACTCTAAAATAAAAAATAAGTCATACAAGCATCATAATACAAGCCAGGGGCCTCGAGGGCTCGAATACAAGTGCTCGATCATAGACGAGTCAGCGAAAGCAACAATATCTGAGTACAGACATAAGTTAATCAAGTTGCCATAAGATGGCTAGCACAAAGTGGGATACAGATCGAAAGAGGCGCATGCCTCCTGCTTGGGATCCTCCTAACTACTCCTGGTCGTCGGCGGCCTAAACGTAGTAGTAGGCACCCTCGGTGTAGTAGGGGTCGTCGTCGATGGTGGCGTATGGCTCCTAGTCTCCAACATCTGGTTGCGTCATCCGAGAAGTAGAGGAAAAGGGGGGAAAAGAGGAAGCAAAGCAACCGTGAGTACTCATCCAAAGTACTCGCAAGCAAGGATCTACACTACATATGCATGGGTATCTGTGTAAAGGGGCAATATCGGTGGACTGAATTGCAGAATGCCAGAATAAGAGGGGGATAGCTAGTCATGTCGAAGACTACGCTTCTGGCAGTCTCCATCTTGCAGCATGTAGAAGAGAGTAGCTGGTAAGTTCACCAAGTATCATCGTATAGCATAATCCTACCCGGCGATCCTCTCCTCGTCGACCTATGAGAGATCACCGGGTTGTATCTGGCACTTGAAAGGGTGTGTTTTATTATGTATCCGGTTCTAGTTGTCATAAGGTCGAAGTACAACTCCGGGTCGCCTGTTACCGTGGACACGGCTATTCGAATAGATCAACTTCCCTGCAAGGGTGCACCACATTACCCGACACGCTCGATCCCTCTGGCCGGACACACTATCTTGGGTCATGCCTGGCCTCGGAAGATCAACACGTCGCAGCCCTACCTAGGCTCAACAGAGAGGTCAGCACGCCGGTTTAAATCCTATGGCGCAGGGGTCTAGGCCCATTGCACACTCGCACGTTGCGAGGGCGGCCGGAAGCAGACCTAGCCTCCCTAATACAAGAGCAGGCGTTCCAGTCCAATCCGGCGTGCGCCGCTCAGTCACTGACGTCAAAAAGAGCTTCGGCTGATACCACGACGCCGGTTGCCCATATCTTGTCCCACATGGCGGTTACTGCCTATAAGGTCAACGACCCAACTCAGATCAAATACCAAGATCTCGTTAAGCGTGTTATTATTAAGTAACCGCGGACGCCGACCAGGGCCAGGCCTACCTCTCTTCTAGGTGGTCTCAACCTGCCCTGTCGCTCCGCCACAAAGTAAGAGTCGGGGGCCGTCGGGAACCCAGGCCCACCTCTACCAGGATGGAGCCACCTGTCCTTTTAGCCCCCACATCAGAATCACTTGCGAGTACTCTACGAGCCGACCCGACTTGAGTCACCACATGTATCATATAATATGTATGTAAGTATATACCCGTGATCACCTCCCGAGTGATCACGGCCCGGTAGTATAGCATGGCAGACGGACAAGAATGTAGGGCCCCTGATGGAATACTAGCATCTTATACTAAGCATTTAGGATTGCAGGTAAGGGTAACAACTGTAGCAACAATGACAGGCTATGCAGCAGAATAGGATTAACCGAAAGCAGTAACATGCTACACTACTCTAATGCAAGCAGTAGAGAGAAGGAATAGGCGATATCTGGTGATCAAGGGGGGCTTGCCTGGAAGCTCTGTTGCACAGGAAGAAGGGTCGTCGGTGATGTAGTCGTACTCAGTGGCATCAGCGCCGGTCTCGGGGTCTACCGGAGAAGAAGAGGGGGGAAGATACAGTAAATATGGAGCAAACAAAGCATCACAAAATATAACAAGGAAATACGCGGTGCCAGGGGTGAGCTAACGCAGGGATAGGTGATATCGGCGAAGGGGGAAAACATCCAGGAAAGTATTCCCGGTGTTTGACATTTTTGGACAGATGAAACGGAGGTGGATTGTTGTATGTTTGCTATGCTAGGGACGTGTAGCGGACGAATGGACTGCGTATTTGGATTCATCTCGTTGTTCTGAGAAACTTTCATGTACAAAGTATTTTCATCCGAGCTACCGATTATTTTATATTAATTTTCAAAGATTAATCAATTTATGGAATTTATTAAATTCATTTATTTCGAAAAATCGTTTATTGGATCAGCATGATGTCAGCATGACATCAGCGGTCAACTCTGACCGTTGACCGTCAAACTGATGGTGGGGCCCGATTGTCATTGACTCGGTTTACCTAATCAGAACTAGTTAGTTTAATTAAGTGATTAGGTTGATTAAACAGTGTTAATTAAGTTAATTAAATTTCTTTATTTAATTCCTTTTCTTTTAAACGTTTCACAGGGGCGGACCCCACTTGTCATTGGCCAGGGGGGCCTTAGCGGGCAGGCGGGTTACGGGCGCAAGGGCGCGGGCGTGCGGGGGCAGGACACAGCCCGAGCGGGCGCATGCCCAGGGGGGCGCGGGGCGGCGGACCCGGCAGGTCGCCAAGGCAGGGGAGGCCGGTGGCCACGGCGAGGCCGGTCGCCTGAGGCAGCAACAGCGAGGCCACGTCGGGGTGACCCGGGGCTGGGAGCGAAGGCGAGGTGCGCGACGGCGCGGGCAAACGGCGAGAGGCAGCGGCCGCAACAGCGAGTAGGGTGCGCGCGAAGCAGCGGGCGCGGCGCGTGAGGCAGTGGGTGGACAAGCGAAGCAGGGCAGCAATAGAGAATTACGGTAGCTTAGTTATCCGGGCGTCACAATTCTCCTCCACTACAAGAAATCTCGTCCCGAGATTTTAAGATGTGGAGTAAGGGGGAAAGATCGGTTTACAAAATTCTAACGAATCTTCTCGGTCTTGGTTGCTCTTCTCGAAGAGGTCGATCCATTACGTTGATGTCTCCATTTCTCTGCTTCAAGTCATCATGATGAAGTCAGCATCCTTTCTTCGGGAATTCCATCGTACTTACGAAAGAATAAAGGGACGTTATTCCAGGAGAACAGACCTCTGCAAGGTCGACTATGTGGTCGATAACATCGGGGAAGGTGGCGGAAGTAACTCTCGAACTGAAACTTAAGAAAATATCAAGAGCAGAGTAAGGAGGTATCATGGGAAGTTACGAGCGGGCAGGCAATCGTTCGATGCCTGAAAAAGGGCGTGAAAGGGGTTCAAAGCAACGGGAATAAGTATTGTGTTTGATACCAGAATTGATGATCTCTAAGAAGTGGCTCGTGAATTACATACAAGGCCACGCGCGAGGAACAACCTTGGGAACAGGGGGTGTACAGGAGAGTCAGGTTTCGATCATGTGGAACTGTGGGTTATGGGCCCACCATGTGGGTTAAAAGTAGGAAAGGCGCTGACATCTTGCACGGTTATGATAGCAAGGCATGCCAGAGAATAGCTGTCAGTTATGTCGGCAACAACATCGGTACCAAGGGCGAGGGACAAAGAGAACCATCTTCCTGCTCGTTAAACGAGGCGGACCAATAGGCAAAGTTCTCGTCCATCGGTGGTTACCGGAATGTCATCAACAATAGTAACAGGGTCTTACTGACAGAGTGGTAGAACAAGGTGCTTACCTAAGCAGGGAATTATTACTGCTCAGTTAAGTCAGATTACGAGAAAGGTTAATCAAAACAATGGAAAGGAAAATGTGTTTAAACACATATTTCAGGGTTATATCCTTCCCAAGGACAAGCAGAGCATGATAACCATGACAGGATATAATGTAGAAAATCCTTTAAGGTGAGGGGAGAGAAATTTCATGACATTACCCATTCAATGGTGTTTGGATAATTGATAAGGAAATTTTAGCATTGTGCTTCAAATGTTCTCATTGAAAATCGGAGTACCACATACATGCTTCGAGATAGCATTGTCATGGTCATCATCTAAGGGTCAGATTTTGGATACACAAAGGATCCATCAGGAATAACTTGTAGAATAAGTCTTACAATTTCCTCATGGAAGAATGGATAAACTTGCTAAAAAGGAATATATAACAATAGGGCCTCCGGCCAGGTGTGCTAGGCATGACACCACCTTTCCGGGTCATATAACGACCAATGTTATAACTGTTGGAAATATGTCCCAACCATCATATCTGACCGAGATTCAGATCTGATTGGTGTCAAAATACCTTAGACTCAGGATGCCTGAGAATAAAAGGTGCAATTCAAATTGACGAGATGACATTGTAAAATTCTTGGGAAATGAACTATGGAAGCGAGTTCCGAAACAAGAGTTCATCAGTAAACCAACGAGAGGATGAGGAGGTGGCTGATGGAATCAGCAACAATTCATTGAGATTTTCAAAACATGCATGTCCACACTTATGTGAACCAGGAGATAACATTTGTCACATCAAATGATATAATGAGGTATGCTCGAGGAAAACATACACAGTTAAACATTGGTTGAAAGGTGCACCCGAAATATGGGCTTAGGTAGCATGATCAATTAGAATGGTGATTCGATAACCAATGGTCTAAGAATGAAATATCGACCATTACTTCAAAGCAATAGGGATGCTAGAAGTAACACACATCAGAGTTCACTTGTGTGTATTCTGGTTAGAAACAACACGGGGAACAAGAAAGAATGGTGGTGGTCAGAAGTATCACTATACCAAGAATTCTTAAGAGGTGGTGAAATTCTCACGACATTCTTGACATAAAAGATGGCGGCGTGGGCAAACGGCGAGAGGCAGCGGCCGCAGCAGCGAGCGTGGTGCGGGCGAAGCAGCGGGCGCGGCGCGTGAGGCAGTGGGCGGACAGGCGAAGCAGGGCAGCAGTAGCATGCAGCAAGGGCCGTCAGCGGCAGCCGGGCGCAGCCGGAGGCGCCAGCAGATGTGGGGCGGAGCCCAGGCGAGCAGGGGGCCTGCAGTGGCAGCGGTTGAGGCCACCAAAGAGCGAGCGGCGAGGTCGCGCGTGTGCACGTCAACAGGAAACTCCCAGGGCAGCCAAAGGCGGGGCACGAGCACGGACGCAGGACCGGGCCGAGCGCGCGGCGGTCGACGTCGGGGGGGGGCTTCGGCAGCAGCAGTAGTAGCAAGCGGTCGCGCGGGGGGCTGGTGGTACGCGCGCACGGTGCGCGGTGGGAGCGAGGCAGCGGAGAAGGGGGGGCCTCACGAGGGGTTGTAGGGCACGAGGAGGAGGTCGGGGACGACGCGACGCAGGGGAGGAGGCGATGAGGTCCGGGTGGTGGTGGTGCTCCGGCGACGGCAGGGTCCAGCGGCGTCGGAGGCGGTGGGGATCCTCGACGGGGTCGGGGCGCCATGGGTTCGTTCCCCCGATCCCGATCTGGATCAGGGAGGGAGAGAGAGATGTGGGGGAGGAGTGGGGGTGTGCAGTTGTGGGCTAGGGTTTCTGGTAGTGGGGGTTATGGAGGAGTGGGGTGGGCCGGCCGGCTAGGCTAAAGCCCAGTTGGGCCAAGGGAGGTCCACTTGCTTAATTTTGTGTCTTGGCCTTTTTGCTTATTTTTATCTCTTTTCGGTTTTAGTTTGGTTCCCTATTATTTTAGTTGTTTTGTAAAATATACACTTAGCATCAATTATTAGTATTTAACCTTAGTCCATAGTCACAAAAAGCCTAGTCCCCAAATAACTTAGTTTGATATTTTATTAATTATAAATGGTATTTAAACAATCACTTTTACCAACTGTTTTTGACAAATATAGTGCATTTAAATACTTTACAGAAGTGTGGCTTCTTCACCAATATAATGTATGGATTATTCTCCACCAACCGAACATTTTAGTTTTAATGTTTGAAAACTTTTGATGTTTTCTTGATTTTGAATTTGAATTTGAATCGGTTTTGAACTAACGCGAGATTAGCCACAGTAATCGAAGTGATGTGGCGCCATTAGCAGGGAATTACTGTAGCTTAGTTATCCGGGCGTCACATGACATCTTCCAGAACCACTTTCATCAATATAATCATCATAAATGGGAGGCATGCTTTCATCATAATAAATTTTCTCATCAAAACTTGCGGGGCTAAAAATATCATCTTCATCAAACATAGCATGCCCAACCTCATGGCTTTGCATATCATTAGCATCATGGATATTCAAAGAATTCATACTAGCAACGTTGCAATCATGCTTATCACTGAAATATTTTAAGTCAAACATTTTATTCAGTTCTTCTTCTATTAATTGAGCACAATTTTCCGATCCATCATTTTCAAGAAAGACATGACAAAGACGAATAATATGTGGCAACCTCAATTCAATTTTTTTGTAGTGATAAAACAAGAAACTAAAAGATTCAATTGCAAGAGTTAAAGATATACCTTCAAGCACTCACCTCCTCGGCAACGGCGCCATAAAAGAGCTTGATGTCTACTCCACAACTTATTCTTGTAGACTCGTGATGGGCCTCCAAGCACAGAGCTTTGTAGGAAAGTAGCAATTTTCCCTCAAGTGGACGACCTAAGGTTTATTAGTGGGAGGCGTAGGATGAAGATGGCCTCTCTCAAACAACCCTGCAATCAAATACAAGAAATCTCTTGTGTCCCCAACACACTCAATACAATGGCAAATTGTATAGGTGCCCTAGTTCGGCGAAGAGATGATGATAAAAGTGTAGTATGGATGGTAGAAATATATTTTTACAATCTGAATAAATAAAAACAACACGGTACCAAGTGATAAAACGGAGCACAAACGGTATTGCAATGCCTAAAAACAAGGCCTAGGGTTCATACTTTCACTAGTGCAATCTCTCTACAATGCTAACGTAGTTGAATCGTATAACCATCCCTCAACATGCGATAAAGAATCACTCCCAAGTTCCTATTAGTGAAGAACATAAGATAGAAATTGTTTGTAGGGTACCAAACCACCTCAAAGTTATCATTTCTGATCGATCTATCGAGCTATTCCTATAACTGTCACAAACAGCCCAAGAGTTCGTACTAAAATAACACCATATGATACACATCAACCAACTCTAATGTCACCTAGAAACTCCAATGTCACAACGAGTATCCGTGAGTTGATTATACGATATGCATCATTTTCAGATTCATAATACTCAATCCAATAGAAAGAACTTCAAAGAATGCGCCATGATTTCCACCGGAGAAACAAGGACGAAAACGTGCATCAACCCCTATGCATAGATTACCCCAATGTCACTTCGGGGAATCCGCGAGTTGAGTGCCAAGACATACATCAAGTGCTCTCAAATCCATAAAAATATTCAATCCGATAATAATGAAATCTCGAAGGTAAAACTCAATTCATCACAACAAGATAGAGAGGGGAAAACACCATATGATCCGACTATATTAACAAAGCTCGTGATACATCAAGATCGTGCCAAATCAAGAACACGAGAGAGAGAGAGAGAGAGATCAAACACATAGCTACTAGTACAAACCCTCAGTCCCGAGGGTGGACTACTCCCTCCGCATCATGGTGGCCACCGGGATGATGAAGATGGCATCCGGTGATGATTTGCCCCTCAGACAGGGTGCCGAAACAGGGTCCAGATATGTTTTTCATGGCTACAGAGGCTTGCGACGGCGGAACTTCTGATCTAGGGTTATTTCTGGGGGTTTCTGTATTTAATTGTTCATAGGATTTTTAGCCTCGGTCAAATGCTAAGATGGGCTTCGAGGGGCCCACTACCCACCAGGGCTTGCCAAAGGGGGGTGGCGTGGCTTGGTGCCTAGTCCTCCACCTTGTGGTCCTCCCACGAAGCTTCTAGTGCCTCTTTTTTCCAAAAAAATCGTCAAAAAGTTTTGCTGCATTTGGAGATCTTTTATTTCTACACAAAAAACAACACCACGGTAGTTCTGCTGAAAACAGCATCAGTCTGGGTTAGTTCCATTCAAATCATACCAAAATCATATATAATTATTGTAAACATGGCATGAATACTTCATAAATTATAAATATGTTGTAGACGTATCAGGCGCGATCATGCCCCTAACGATATTTATAAGGCCCAGTACTAGCTCATCGGTGGCTCCATCCTACAGCCTATTTGATGGTAGTGACATGCAAACAAGCGAATTTCTTTCCTTTTTGTTTATTGTTAATATTTTCTGTTTTAGTCGTTTAAAACACAATTTTTAGAACTTTATTATTTAAATACTTTTTAAAATTAATCCTATTTGAAAATTTCAGAACAGTTTTCAAAAAAAATTGTACCTTTTCCTGAAACTTTTGTGAACATTTATGGGAAACGTGAACCTTTTTAATTTTTTTAAAGATTTTTAAGAACATTTTTTTGAAATTTTGAACACCTTTTAGACACGGTCTTTTACGAAATTCTAAACCTTTTAAATATGATTTTTCTTTTAAAAAAGGATCAAAACCTTCTAGAAGGTTTCTAAAACTAGAACATTATGGTACAGCTAGCGCTAAATGGGCCAGCCCGATCTTCTCGCTCGCTGTGAGATTGCTCGGTAACTTGACACAGGTAGCGCCGATTATGAATTGTCAAGCCATCATGCCTTGATGGTGTACATGAGCTATGAATGTAGCTCAGTTCTGCTAACCAGTAGAACCTTCTTTTAGCAGGGAGACAACACAAGAGGAATTACAGCAGGAGTAATGCTACACCGACGTAAAACTCGTTACAGATTTAACGTCATAGGCAACATGGACAATGATGATTGGAGATAGGGGGAGAAAATGGTCCACCCATGTGAATATCAGGGGAAAGAGACAATCATTAGGAAGTTTACGTAAAATCTTTCGTAGTTGCCCCCAGATGTAGGATTATCGTTACACAAGTTACCATCAAAATAAGAAAATTACAACAAAATCCTTTAGGGGTCCCTGCAACTTACCAACAAAATGATCAAAAACTTGAACCGTCGTTGTCAGAGGCTACCGGAGAGGAGAAGAAAAGGCCTCAACCATGCCAAGATCCAAGAGAAAGCAATAACGACAAAACTACATTTTAAGCCTCTGAATAAGCGACTCCGCGAAGGACAATACACTTGTCGTTGTGGGATCCCGTCGGGAGAAAAATATCCACCTCTATTGGATCGCGACGCTGATGTCAACAATCGCCAAACCAAACGAGTGGCTCCAGGGCCTGCAACCAACTTCCATCGCCAAAATTACCAGACGGGACTAGTGCCGCTGCATTAGCCACCTCCAACACAGGTGTCGGCGTCCTGGGAACGGGGGTACCTAGATTTGCCTGCCTGCGGCCCAGGGCGTGGCTCAGCCAGCGGCCTGGTACGGCCCATTTTCGACAGCGACCACTCAGGACCCTCGCGAGGGGCCAAGCCTCGCGAGGCGGATGATGCCAATACCTCCTCAGGGGCAGCCTCACTAGGCTGGCTCCTGAGGAGCGGAGATATATATGCAAGGGGCACCTCGCGAGGAGCGCATGACATGAGCCATGACGATCAAGGCCAGGCGGGCGCCAGTAGGTGCAGGGTACTAGTTGCCTCTTTGGTCCTAAAGGGGCAAGCGCAGGCAAGGAGTCCCGAGGCATCAGGCAAAGGTTTCCATATCGGTGCAACGAGACCAAGACCAGCAGGACGGCAGGACAGAGGTCACCATGGAGCCCACATCAGCGTCACCACCAGAGCCCATGGCAGGCGAAGACCACCTTTTGTCAGGATAGCTTGTACTAGCTGTCCCCCTTCAAACTTGGTCGTTGTGGGATCCCTTCCCGCCTAACATTTGGGAAGAGGACCAGGGCCTCTATAAATAGGACTAACCACTACCATAGGAGGCAACTCATCTTGGATCGGACTCACTCCACCAAGGCCAACTCACCAGCTCACTGAGCTCAAGAACACCTCTCCTCAGGAGGCTGCTCATCCCTTGTACTTGTTCATCCTCAGCATGCAAGGCAATCCACCACACCACACTGGAGTAGGGTATTACACCACAACGGTGGCCCGAACCAGTATAAACCCTCGTGTCTCTTGTTCTTTGGGTTCGTCGAGCTAGGCCTTGAGATCGTTGCGGGAGCGAGCTAGGGAGAGAGAGATCTTCGTGTGCACCCCAATGTTCGAACCTCAAGGGTTTACCGGAACCCAGAATCCGACATTTGGCAATAGGGGTGCGCTGAAGCCTTTCTTCCGATCCACGCTCCGCCGCTCCAACGCAACCATGGCTGACGCTCGTCGAGCTCGTGCTAAGCGCCGCGCCGCCCTCGCCGCCCGCGTCGCTCAGACGCCGCCCGTTGGCGGGCCTCCCCGCCGTTCTCCATCACCCGCTGCCAACGCCGCCACTGGCCAGGCAGGAAACGAGCAGCAAGCTTCATCGCTGCACCCCTCCGTGCGGCGGGACGGACACACCGCCACCCCGTCGTTGGCTCTGGCCGGCTCGTCGTCCCACGCCCGTCGCGCGCCCACGGACGCGTAGGTTGCGCTGTTCATGGCACGCGAGCTCCTTCGTTACCGCTCAGTCAATGACCTCTACGAGGACTGGCTGGACCGCATCGCCAAACTCGTCAGCGCCGCTGAGGGCTCTCCTGCACCGTCCCTCTCGCTACCTCGCCCACCTCCAGCCGCGAGTGACGTAGCTCACGGAGCGCCTCCTCCACCTCCGCATCAAGACGGCGTCATCGCACCGAGGCGCGTGGTCCCGTGGCGTGACCCACCACGCCGGGCACCCGCGCACGAAGAAGGAAGCGGCAAAGAAGTCCCATAGCCGCAAGAAAACGCTCCCGCGCTCCCAGCACCACTGCGTCAAGACCGCGTGCCGCCTGCGGCGGCGGCGCATGGACATCAAGATCAGGCTCCGCCTTCGTGACAGGCTCCCGTGACCACAGTAGGCTGCCGTGCCTTCACTCTCGAGCTGCGCAGCGTCGTCTGGCCAGGCAAGTTCAAGCCGGACCTGCCTCCGCGCTACGACGGCACTCCCGACCCCGCAGAGTTCCTGCAGCTCTATGAGTTGAACATCGAGGCGGCCAACGGTGACGAAAAGGTTATGGCCAACTGGTTTCCCATGGCCCTCAAAGATGGCGCGCGCTCGTGGCTTCTGAACTTGCCCGCGGGATCAATCTCCTCCTGGGGCGAGATGCGTGAGCGCTTCGTCGCCAACTTCCAGGGCACTCGCGACTGCCCGCCGGCCGCGGGTGATCTGAGGCGCATCAAGCAGCAGCCAGGGGAAACCTTGCAGAAGTACATCCAATGCTTCAATAGCGTTCGCCTCAAGATCCCCAAGGTAACGGACGAGGCCATCATCTCCGCGTTTTCCGATGGTGTCCGCGGCGTCAAGTTGAAGGAGGAGCTCGCCATCCACGATGAGCTATGCACGGCCCTGGAGATGTTTAACATGGCGACCAAGTGTGCGAGAGCTAAGGAGGGGCGTCTCTTCCTCCTCGAGCTTCCAGCTGCCGACCCAGAAGACAAGAAGGCCAAGGCCAAAGATGTGAAGCGCAAGGGAGTAGCCGTGCTCGCGGCCGAGCCAGAGATGAAGCGCGGCCGGGACCACCCCGAGTCATCCAAGAGCAACCGCCCGTTCTGTGCCTTCCACAACGTGCACAACCACAACACCAACGATTATCAAGAGCTCAGGGCCATTCGTGATGAGCGCTTTGGTCGACGCCCCGAGCGCGGCGACCGGGGCTACGGCCGAGGAGGAGGACGAAGTGGAGGACGCTGGGACGACCGTGGCCCACGCAAGGAGTGGCCTGACCGGCCTCGTGAGGACTGTTGGCAGGACCAGCCTCGTGAGGGCGCCTAGAGGGACCAGCCTCATGAGGACTGTCCTCAGGGCAATGCGGGCCTCCCTCCGCTGCCGCCACCACCGAGGAGGAACGACAACCATCATCAGGACGTGGGGGCTGGGGGCTTCCAAGAGCCTCGTGCCATCGCCTGCATCTTGGGTGGTGCTCAAGCTCCAGCCTCTCAGCGCATCTTCAAGCAGTCTGCTCGTGAAGTAAATGCGGCCCTTCCTAGGATCGAGGCCACGCACCCGCTTAGGTGGTCCAAGTGCGCCATCACCTTCAGCTTGTCAGACCAGCTCAAGTGCACGGCCACTGCCGGCACCCTCCCGATGCTCTGCTCACCTGTCATCAGCAACGTTCAAGTCATGAAGACCCTCATCAAAGGCGGCGCAGGGCTCAACGTCCTGTCCGTCGAGACGTTCGACAGTCTCCAAGTGCCATACGATCAGCTACAGCCTACCAAGCCCTTCTCAGAAGTGACCGACGGCTCCACCACCCCGATAGGGCAGGTCCGCTTCCCTGTCACCTTCGGCCAGCGCAACAACTACCGGACCGAGCTCATCGACTTCGACGTTGCCCACATTCGCCTGCCGTACAACGCCATCCTTGGGTATCCAGCCCTGGCCAAGTTTATGGCAGTGACCGACCACGGCTACAACGTCCTCAAGATGCCAGGGACCGATGGTGTCATCACGGTCACCTGTGAAGAAAAAGATGCAGTGTGCTCCCTCAAGCGCACCTTCCAAGCTGCAGCGGCCGAAGACCCCGACAACGAAGGCACCATGTACCCTCCTGAGGCCGTCCCCAAGAAGAAGAAGCAGCTACTCCACCTAGGGCCTCAGGAGAGCGGCGTTTCCAGCGGCACCGCCTCTGGATCCGCGCCCGCAGCCGGGGCGCCCTCCTCGGGCTGGGCTCGGGGGCTCTCTTCTAGAGAGCCTCAGACCTAGCCAACGTCACGAGGGAGGCGCTCGGGCACCATGTGGAGGTGTGCTTCTCTACACGTTCCCCTCAAGGGAGCACAAGGCGAGGAGCGCCCAGCGCTCAGGAGTTCATCACCAAGGCGACCCAGGAGCTTCAAGAGGCAAGGACCATGCGCGGCGACCACCGCCCACCACCCGGCGCAGCTCCCCATCCTGGCGAGGACGGCAGGCTGCGCATCTGCGTCGACATTCCGGGGCTCAACAGGGCCGCATCTCAAGAGCGTTTCTGGCCTTCGCGCGTTGTATGGTGTGAGGGTCCACCTCACAGCTATGTTCGCATGCCATTTGGCCTGCCGAACGCGGCTGTCAGCTTCCAGGGCCGCTTGCGGAGCATCCTGGCGGCTCAGGAGGCTAGGCATCACGCTGTCTTGGCAGAGGTCGCAACAGTTCTTCAGGAGCCGCATGGGCCTACAGAGCCTCCTGAGGCTGAGGACCCTGGCGGCTCGTGAGGAGCAGCTTCTCCAGCGCGCATCTTCAGCTACTCCAACCCCACTCGAGCTACGGTATCAGGTGACCCTTTCCAGTTCATTCAGTTGGGGGCGCCCTACAGGCAGCATTATCCCTAAGTCACATGGGCCAGTCCCTATGACGTGTATCCTTTTGCATCTTTAGCTTATTCTGTCGGGAGCGCCCCTCAGGCTGCATTATCCCCAGGCCGCTCGGGTCCGTCCCGGCATGTATCGTTCTTGCATCTATCTGAGCTAACCTACCTCATTGCTTGAGTCATTCCATGGTTATCACCTGTCTGCCTGTTACCCATCACAGCCACCCACTGTCGGTGTCAAAACCGGCGGATCTCGGGTAGGGGGTCCCGAACTGTGCGTCTAAGGTCGATGGTAACAGGAGACAGGGGACACAATGTTTACCCAGGTTCGGGCCCTCTCTATGGAGGTAATACCCTACTTCCTGCTTGATTGATCTTGATGAATATGAGTATTACAAGAGTTGATCTACCACGAGATCGTAATGACTAAACCCTAAAAGTCTAGCCTGTATGACTATGGCTATGAGTATTTTTCTCTACGGACCTAGCCCTCCGGTTTATATAGACACCGGAGGGGATTACGGTTGTACCAAGTTGGTTACAGAGAAGGGAATCTTCATATTTGATCGCCAAGCTTGCCTTCCATGCCAAGGAGAGTCCTATCCAGACACGGGTGAGAGTCTTCGGTCTTCATATCTTCATAGCCCATCAGTCCGGCCCATGGCTAACAGGCCGGACGCCCGAGGACCCCTTAGTCTAGGAGTCCCTCGGTAGCCCCTGAACCAGGCTTCAATGACGAGGTGTCCGGCGAGCAGATTGTCTTCGGCATTGCAAGGTGGGTTCCCCTTCCCGAATACTCCAAGATAGTCTTTGGACGCAACGAACGTGTCAGGATCTGCAACACAAGTACCACACACACGGCCGTAGAGAGTATAATATTTCACGAGTCCAATCTGCCGACAACTTTTTGTAACGTGACATCACGCTTGCCTGGTCATTATTTTGAACCGTTTCATGTCCTTCCGTTCCACGTTTCGAGGCGTGGTTTTTACTGGCACGTCTTGTCGAGGCAGACATCGTGCCCCTTATTGCGGAATTCTCATCAATACGAGCATGGGTAACCCAAACGCTCCATTGGAAAGATTCCTTAGGAGTAGGCGGGCTTTCAGGCTTAGGAGGAAGCGTTCGATACACGTTGCCTTTATAAAGGAGCCAAGGGCCGTCTCTTTTTACGTGAAACCTCTCCTCAGCCTTTCCAACTTCAAGTTCTAGCGTCCAAGGTTCGACTTCATTGTCCCAAGCTTCCCAATAATGTCCGGACCCAGTCCTCAGGGCTGATGGGTGGCTTCCTCCGTTACAGAGGAGGACATTGCGAAGTTTCGGGAGGCCAGATACCTGACCGCGGAGATCCCCCACAGGCTTCCTGCTCAAGGACAGGTTATTCCGACTCCCAGATCCGGCGAGAGGGTCGTATTCATCTCCCACTTCCTCCGAGGACTAGGGTTCGCTCTTCACCCCTTCGTCCGGGGGTTCATGTTTTATTACGGACTGGACTTTCATAATCTAGCCCCAGATTCTTTCCTCCATGTCTCGGCGTTTATCATTATGTGTGAGGCCTTCCTCTGAATTCCCCCACACTTCGGCTTATGGCTCAAGACCTTTAGTGTGACGCCGAAGATGGTCGACGGGAAACAAACGGAGTGCGGCAGTGTTGTAGTGAGCAAGCTTACCAATACTCACTGGCCAAAAGGCTCTTTCACCGAAACTTCCAACCAATGGCAGTGGGAGTGGTTTTACATCACAGAACCCCGCGGTACCAAGTGGGCCGCTATACCTGCGTTCCGTTCTGGCCCTCCGTTACAGCTTGCATCATGGATTAATAAGGGGCTGGACTGGGGATCAGTTGATGAAGTGCAGACTCTACAGAGCCGCATCTGAACTCTCCTCGAGAGGGACATCGATCTTGTCAACGTGATTCAAGTAATGCTAATCCGCCGAACCCTGCCATGTCAGCGTAGGCCTCTCCGCATGTGGGAGTTTAATCCGGAAGGACCACGAACCCTCCAACATTTCTTCGGCACTACGCATAAAGGAATGTGGAAGTTGTTTTTCGGGAAACGAAAATAGTGGCCGGACACCACCGAGGACCTTGGCCTCGATTGCAACCATCCGGATACCTCGGTAAGCGCTCAACTTCCGAACACTTTGTAGTTAAGTATGCCGTAATACGTTACTGAATAGACTATCTTCCTCCAGGGCTGGATGAAGAAAGCAGAGCGTATTAGGTGTTCGGCCCCCTTCCCGAAGACTCAGCGGATCCCGTGCTAACGAGGATGCTGGCCCCGGCGCTGTACCAGGTGCCTGTGAAGGGAGACAAGACGGAGAGCGGGAAGGCCAAAGGTGGCCTCCCTTCCGAGGGTACATCAGACACCATGCCCGGGGAGATCAAGATTCCCCCGCCCGAAGGACAAAGTGAAGGAGAAGCCAACATTCCCTCTCCCCATGGTAAGAAAAGGGCCGCCTCCGAAGGTTGGGAGGAAACGGCTTCAAAGCGAGGCAAGATGCTCCCGCTGGGTGGCCCGGGCTTGGAGGGCAATGTCATCGCGTGGTCCCATGGAGAGGACAAGCCGTCAGGCAAACCGTAAGTGAACAAGGGTGTTTTTAAACATATCCCGTCCCTTTCTTGTGACCAAGGTAACATCTAGAATATATGTTTTTTGCAGCTCGGCGAACAGTCTTCAGCAATCCTCTTCCTCGGGGGACCTTCTCCCAGAGATGATGGAAAGTGAGATGCCTCCACCAGTCTCCTCGCCCAATAGGGCGGACGACCTTGAGATTTCGTCGCGGAGGGTCTCTCTTGATCAACAAGTGGTGCGAGGGATGGTGAAGACACAACCCAAAGGTAATACTTCGGTAGCCCAGAGTCCGGGGGCCGACAACAAAGGCCCCGAGCTGTCCAGCCTACGGCCGGAGACAATCACGGGGACGAATAAACGGATCCCTTCAAAGGGACGCCGTACTCCTATGGCAGCTTCCGGAGATCCTGAAGTGCCAGATGTATTGACGAACATGCTGCAAAAGGCGTTCGTCTCAAAGGAACATCGTACCTTAATGGGTACGGTGGTTGAAAGGGTTCTATCCATGAAAAGCAGATTGAATGAAGCCTTCGTGAGCCTGCTAAAAGGCTTCGAGGTTTGTAATGTAATATTTTTGATTGTGCTTGACTCACACACTGCACCTGTGTATAGGTAGTAGCCCCAGAGACTCGGATTGGCTTCCCGAGGGAGGCGATCAGAGGATCAAAAAAGATATGTCCAGGAAATAATATGATAACTGAAACGCAGGCTGTTGCTTCCCTGGTGTCCGCCCGGACTACAGAATTTGCCGATCTAGAGCGGAAGCTTCATATGGTAGGAGATGACTTTATGCTTATCAACAAGCGTCTTGACGAGTCGCAAGGTATGTTTTTGGGGCAGTCTTGACAAGCGCGTGCTTTGTAATGTAAGCATCACGCGAGATATTGTATACTAAGATATGCATTAATGCAGATGGTGCCGCCGCGGTCGAGATCCTTCGGACCGTGCTGGCCCGGGCCAAAGAACAGGCCCGGAGTAGCAATGCGGCTGCCGAGAAGGCATCTGTAGAGTTAAAGGCCGAACAGGCTGCTCGGCGCCAATGCGAGGAGAAAATATCCACAATGACGCGTGAGCTAAAGGATGCCACTAGCTGCTGTGCAATCCTTGAGAAGGATAATAAAGCCAAAACGGCTGATCTTAACAAGGCCTTACGAGAGGCGAAAGAAGCACGGTCCGAATCTAAAGCGGCCCGGGAGGAGATCCGACAAGCTGGGGAGATCGCGACTGGTAAGCCCTTTTTATTGCAAACTAAGTTCGGCGATCGAAATTATGCTCTGCTTAATCAAGTGTGGAGTTCTCCAGACGCGTTATTGGACCTGCCGAAGAGTGCTTCTGATGCGGCGCAGCTTTACCAAGCGCAAGAAGGGTGTGCAACGGAGAAGCTTTTCTGGTCGCAGTTCGGTGTGTCAAAACGCCCACTGTTGCTGAACGAACAGATGACCCAATGGGCCAAGCTCCATAGACTATCCGGTGCTGCCATGAAGGACGCTGAGGCCGGGCTGTGGCCGAACGAGCCAATTCCGGATAGTTATTTTGGTTTGGTGCGGCGACTTGCTGATGCGGTGTCGCGTATCGACGTCGTGAAGCGGTCAGCATGCATTGAATGTGCACGGATGGCCTTTGCCCGTGTCAAGACATACTGGGCGAAGATGAAGGCCACAGATGTTGCCGCGAAGGGTCCACCCAAAGGCAAGGACCATTACGCACCAGAGCATTATTTTGAGGATGTCCTGGAGGGTGCCCGCTTGATAGAGGGTCAATGCTCGAAAAACATGATATTCGAGTGAAATGTATGGGTAGTTATAAAAGACAATATTATGATAAGGCTATATATGTTAGTTTCGCCTAAAATTTTTGTTCCTCCCGTGTGGCCGTTTTTGTATTAATCTGAAAGTTTTCCAGTCGTCGGCTTCAGCCCCCACGTATAAAATACGGGGGTGTTCGGTAAAGCATGTGATCACTCTTAACCCAACGTCCTGGTCCATTAAGGAGGTGTCAATGCGGTGAACTAGGCAATCGGACTATAAGGCGTTAACACTTTCACTTAGCCATAGGAGTTTTATAGGGGGGGACTACGATATAGCCCCTGGTATGTGTACGACTTATTCCAATATGGTGCGTTACATATATGACCTGAAGAAAAAGGTCCTTCATATAATACGGAGGGAATCACGAAAGATTCCGATAAGTCATCGAGTGGTTGACCAGCTCTCGCTGCATCATGACAGTTAGTTTTCGGCTTTCTCTACTGAGGTGCTTGACCAGATGAACTGGAAGCACAATCACAGTAGTTCTCCCTTTACTACCCTAGCCGATAGAGCGGAACGTAAGGTAGCAAGCACAGGAGCCGGGCAACCCAACTATTGACCCAAGACATGATTCGGAGCTGATGCATATAAGGCCAAACTCGCGACGCCGAAGTACACTATAACGCTGTTCGGACTTGTCGGCAACTCATTTGTTCCCATACCGAGCCCCTAGCAAGTTATGCCGAGGTATGCGTGTGAAACAACCATAGGAGCCAAATTCATTTTTTTGGAAAAAAGCGAATGCTGAATGCGGATTATGTTTACTCGGACCTGAGTGATATGCCAATGGTTATTTTATAGATAAAAAAGGCCACAACCCCGGCTATTTGACATGCCCGGGGTTGAAGGCGGAGGAAAAAGGCATATTACAGGCTCGAAATAAAGAGCGCGGTCTACAAAAAGTTATTTTGGACCTCCTATCGCACGTCTGCGCCGCCTGTCCTCGGCGAGGGGATTCCTTGACGGAAATAGCCCCCTAGGTGAGTGTACGGATCCGAACTCCGCTAGAGTCCGTTAGATGTTTAGCCTTTGCGTCACCTGTAGTAAAGGATAACGAAGAAAGAAAGAGTAATTAGAAAAAAAAGTTACGGGAGTGCTTGCAGGTTCATCCATATTGTGCTTCCGCCGATGCCCAGGGTATCTTAAGTGCATAGTTATGTATGCGCGATACAAATTTCGCAGGTATATGAGGTGGGCGGCGGAAGCCGAACTGCTATTTCCGCTCCGGAATTGGTCGATCCTGTTGAATGGAGACCGGTGGCTTAATGGACGACAAGGTATGCGGTTTAATAAGACCGTTTTGTACTGAAGTTGTCATAGTACAATCTTCAGTCCGGAGGGAGTGCTTCTCCTGCTCCCTTGTAGAGTTGTGTGTCGCGTATACCATGTTCACTGTTTTTACTTCGGGGGGAAATTGCTTCTGACCCCCAGTATTTGTTTGGTGAGTCTCTTCGTCATCGCTATCACCGAGCGGCCTCCTCCCCTTGTGTTCGGCGTTGAGCTTGCAGGCCTGCCTGAAGACCCAACAGCTTCTGTTGGTATGATTAGCTGGTTTGTTGGGGTGGCTGTGAATCTGGCAGGGTCGATCCAATATCCTGTCTAAATTGGATGGTCCGTCTCTGTTTGCCTTGAATGGCTTTTTCTGTTGACCGGGTTTGGGACCGCTGAATCCGGCATTGACCGTTGTGTTGCGCGTTCTTTCATTATCATTGCGACGTTTGTATTCGCTGCGTCGTTGCTTGCCATTGCCGTCTCGGACCTCGGAAGTGTTGGGGAACGTAGTAATTTCAAAAAAATTCCTACGCACACGCAAGATCATGGTGATGCATAGCAATGAGAGGGGAGAGTGCCGTCCACGTACCCTCATAGACCGAAAGCAGAAGCGTTATGACAACGCGGTTGATGTAGTCGTACTTCTTCATGATCGACCGATCATCAGTACCAAACGTACGGCACCTCCGTGTTCCGCACACGTTCAGCTCGGTGACATCCCGCGAACTCACGATCCAGTAGAGCTCGAGGGAGATTTTCGTCAGCACGACGGCGTGATGACGATGTCGATGAAGTTACCGACGCAGGGCTTCGCCTAAGCACCGCTATGATATGACCGAGGTGGAATATGGTGGAGGGGCACCGCACACGGCTAAAAGATCAATGATCAATTGTTGTGTCTCCAAGGGGTGCACCCTCCCCCGTATATAAAGGAGTAGAGGAGGGGGATGCGGCCGGCCAGGAGGAAGGCGTGCCAAGGGCAGTCATAATCCCACCGGGAGTAGGATTCCCCCCTTCCAAGTTGGAGTAGGAGAGGGAAAGGAAGAGAAGGATGGAGGAAGGAAAGGGGGGCCGGACCCCTTCCCAATTCGGATTGGGCTTGGGGGGCGTGCCCCCTCCTTTGCTCCTCTCGTCTCTTTTCCACCAAGGCCCAATAAGGCCCATATACCTCCCGGGGGGTTCCGATAACCTCCCGGTGCTCCGGTATATTCCCGATCTCACTCGGAACCATTCCGATGTCCAAATATAGTCGTCCAATATATCGATCTTTATGTCTCAACCATTTCGAGACTCCTTGTCATGTCCGTGATCATATCCGGGACTCCGAACTACCTTCGGTACATCAAAACACATAAACTCATAATAGCGATCGTCAGAAAACTTTAAGCGTGCGGACCCTACGGGTTCGAGAACTATGTAGACATGACCGAGACACGTCTCTGGTCAATAACCAATAGCGGAACCTGGATGCTCATATTGGTTCCTACATATTCTACGAAGATCTTTATCGGTCAAACCGCATAACAACATACGTTGTTCCCTTTGTCATCGGTATGTTACTTGCCCGAGATCCGATCGTCGGTATCTCAATACCTAGCTCAATTTCGTTATCGGCAAGTCTCTTTACTCGTTCCGTAATGCATCATCCCGCAACTAACTCATTAGTCACATTGCTTGCAAGTCTTATAGTGATGTGCATTACCGAGAGGGCCCAGAGATACCTCTCCGACAATCGGAGTGACAAATCCTATTCTTGATCTATGCCAACTCCGGGAACACCATCGGAGACACCTGTAGAGAACCTTTATAATCACCCAGTTATGTTGTGATGTTTGGTAGCACACAAAGTGTTCCTCTGGTATTCGGGAGTTGCATAATCTCATAGTCGTAGGAACATGTATAAGTCATGGAGAAAGCAATAGCAGTAAACTAAACGATCAAGTGCTAAGCTAACAAAATGGGTCAAGTCAATCACATCATTCTCCTAATGATGTGACCCCATTAATCAAATGACAACTCATGTCCATGGCTAGGAAACTCAACCATCTTTGATCAATGAGCTAGTCAAGTAGAGGCATACTAGTGACACTATGTTTGTCTATGTATTCACACATGTATTATGTTTCCGGTTAACACAATTCTAGCATGAATAATAAACATTTATCGTGATATGAGGAAATAAATAATAACTTTATTATTGCCTCTAGGGCATATTTCCTTCAGTCTCCCACTTGCACTAGAGTCAATAATCTTGATTACACAATAATGATTCTAACACCCATGGAGTCTTGGTCTTGGTGTTGATCATGTTTTGCTCGTGGAAGAGGCTTAGTCAACGGATCTGCAACATTCAGATCCGTATGTATCTTGCAAATCTCTATGTCTCCCACCTAGACTTGATCCCGGATGGAATTGAAGCATCTCTTGATGTGCATGGTTCTCTTGTGAAATCTGGATTCCTTTGCCATGGCAATTGCACCAATATTGTCACAAAAGATTTTCATTGGACCCGATGCACTTGGTATGACACCTAGATCGGATATGAACTCCTTCATCCAGACTCCTTCATTTGCTGCTTCCGAAGCAGCTATGTACTCCGCTTCACACGTAGATCCCGCCACGATGCTTTGTTTAGAACTGCACCAACTGACAGCTCCACCGTTCAATATAAACACGTATCCGGTTTGTGATTTAGAATCGTCCGGATCAGTGTCAAAGCTTGCATCGATGTATCCATTTACGACGAGCTCTTTGTCACCTCCATAAACGAGAAACATATCCTTAGTCCTTTTCAGGTATTTCAGGATGTTTTTGACTGCTGTCCAGTGATCCACTCCTGGATTACTTTGGTACCTCCCTGCTAAGCTAATAGCAAGGCACACATCATGTCTGGTACACAGCATTGCATACATGATAGAGCCTATGGCTCAAGCATAGGGAACACTTTTCATTTTCTCTCTATCTTCTGAAGTGGTCGAGCATTGAGTCTGACTCAACTTCACACCTTGTAACACAGGCAAGAACCCTTTCTTTGCTTGATCCATTTTGAACATTTTCAAAACTTTGTCAAGGTATGTGCTTTGTGAAAGTCCAATTAAGCGTCTTGATCTATCTCTATAGATCTTGATGCCCAATATGTAGGCAGCTTCACCGAGGTCTTGCATTGAAAAACTCTTATTCAAGTATCCTTTTATGCTATCCAGAAATTCTATATCATTTACAATCAACAATATGTCATCCACATATAATATTAGAAATGCTATAGAGCTCCCACTCACTTTCTTGTAAATACAGGCTTCTCCGAAAGTCTGTATAAAACCATATGCTTTGATCACACTATCAAAACGTTTATTCCAACTCCGAGAGGCTTGCACCAGTCCATAAATGGATCGCTGGATCTTGCACACTTTGTTAGTTCCCTTTGGATCGGTAAAACCTTCTGGTTGCATCATATACAACTCTTCTTCCAAAAATCCATTCAGGAATGCAGTTTTTACATCCATTTGCCAAATTTCATAATCATAAAATGTGGCAATTGCTAACATGATTCGGACAGACTTAAGCATCGCTACGGGTGAAAAAGTCTCATCGTAGTCAACCCCTTGAACTTGTCGAAAACCTTTCGCAACAAGTCGAGCTTTGTAGACAGTAACATTACCGTCAGCGTCAGTCTTCTTCTTGAAGATCCATTTATTCTCTATGGCTTGCCGATCATCGGGCAAGTCAACCAAAGTCCACACTCTGTTCTCATACATGGATCCCATCTCAGATTTCATGGCCTCAAACCATTTTGCGGAATCTGGGCTCACCATCGCTTCTTCATAGTTCGTAGGTTCGCCTTGGTCAAGTAACATGACCTCCAGAATAGGATTACCATACCACTCTGGTGCGGATCTTACTCTGGTTGACCTACGAGGTTCAGTAGTAACTTGATCTGAAGTTCCATGATCAACATCATTAGCTTCCTCACTGATTGGTGTAGGTGTCACAGGAACCGGTTTCTGTGATGAACTACTTTCCAATAAGGGAGCAGGTACAGTTACATCATCAAGTTCTACTTTCCTCCCACTCACTTCTTTCGAGAGAAACTCCTTCTCTAGAAAGGATCCATTCTTAGCAACAAATGTCTTGCCTTCAGATCTGTGATAGAAGGTGTACCCAACAGTTTCCTTTGAGTATCCTATGAAGACACATTTCTTTGATTTGGGTTCGAGCTTATCAGGTTGAAGCTTTTTCACATAAGCATCGCAACCCCAAACTTTAAGAAACGACAACTTTGGTTTCTTGCCAAACCACAGTTCATAAGGCGCCGTCTCAATGGATTTCGATGGTGCCCTATTTAACGTGTATGCGGCCGTCTCTAAAGCATAACCCCAAAACGATAGCGGTAAATCAGTAAGAGACATCATAGATTGCACTATATCTAGTAAAGTACGATACGACTTTCGGACACACCATTTCGCTGTGGTGTTCCGGGTGGCGTGAGTTGCGAAACTATTCCGCATTCTTTTAAATGAAGACCAAACTCATAACTCAAATATTCTCCTCCATGATCAGATCGTAGAAACTTTATTTTCTTGTTACGATGATTTTCCACTTCACTGTGAAATTCTTTGAACTTTTCAAATGTTTCAGACTTATGTTTCATTAAGTAGATATACCCATATCTGCTTAAATCATCTGTGAAGGTGAGAAAATAACGATACCCGCCGCGAGTCTCAACATTCATCGGACCACATACATCACTATGTATGATCTCCAACAAATCTGTTGCTCGCTCCATTGTTCCGGAGAACGGCGTTTTAGTCATCTTACCCATGAGGCATGGTTCGCAAGTACCAAGTGATTCATAATCAAGTGATTCCAAAAGTCCATCAGTATGGAGTTTCTTCATGCGCTTTACACCAATATGACCTAAACGGCAGTGCCACAAATAAGTTGCACTATCATTATCAACTCTACATCTTTTGGCTTCAATATTATGAATATGTGTATCACTACTATCAAGATTTAATATAAATAGACCACTCTTCAAGGGTGCATGACCATAAAATATATTACTCATATAAATAGAACAACCATTATTCTCTGATTTAAATGAATATCTCGCATCAAACAAGATCCAGATATAATGTTCATGCTTAACACTGGCTCCAAATAACAATTACTTAGGTCTAAAACTAATCCCGAAGGTAGATGTAGAGGTAACGTGCCAATCACGATCACATCGACTTTGGAACCATTTCCCAGGCGCATCGTCACCTCGTCCTTAGCCAATCTTCGCTTAATCCGTAGTCCCTGTTTCGAGTTGCAAATATTAGCAACAGAACCAGTATCGAATACCCAGGTGCTACTGCGAGCATTAGTAAGGTACACATCAGTAACATGTATATCACATATACCGTTGTTCACCTTGCCATCCTTCTTATCCGCCAAATACTTGGGGCAGTTCCGCTTCCAGTGACCAGTCTGTTTGTAGTAGAAGCACTCAGTCTCAGGCTTAGGTCCAGACTTGGGTTTCTTCTCCTGAGCAGCAACTTGTTTGCTGTTCTTCTTGAAGTTCCCCTTCTTCTTCCCTTTACCCTTTTTCTTGAAACTCGTGGTCTTGTTGACCATCAACACTTGATGCTCCTTCTTGATTTCTACCTCCGCAGCCTTTAGCATTGCGAAGAGCTCGGGAATTGTCTTATCCATCCCTTGCATATTATAGTTCATCACAAAGCTCTTGTAGCTTGGTGGCAGTGATTGAAGAATTCTGTCAATGACACTATCATCCGGAAGATTAACTCCCAGTTGAATCAAGTGATTATTATACCCAGACATTTTGAGTATATGTTCATTAACAGAACTATTCTCCTCCATTTTGCAGCTATAGAACTTATTGGAGACTTCATATCTCTCAATACGGGCATTTGCTTGAAATATTAACTTCAACTCCTGGAACATCTCATATGCTCCATGACATTCAAAACATCGTTGAAGTCCCGGTTCTAAGCCATAAAGCATGGCACACTGAACTATCGAGTAGTCATCAGCTTTGCTCTGCCAGACGTTCTTAACGTCATCAGTTGCATCTGCAGCAGGCCTGGCACCCAGCGGTGCTTCCAGGACGTAATTCTTCTGTGCAGCAATGAGCATAATCCTCAAGTTACGGACCCAGTCCGTGTAATTGCTACCATCATCTTTCAACTTTGCTTTCTCAAGGAACGCATTAAAATTCAACGGAACAACCGCACAGGCCATCTATCTACAACAACATAGACAAGCAAAATACTATCAGGTACTAAGTTCATGATAAATTAAAGTTCAATTAATCATATTACTTAAGAACTCCCACTTAGATAGATATCCCTCTAATCATCTAAGTGATCACGTGATCCATATCAACTAAACCATGTCTGATCATCACGTGAGATGGAGTAGTTTTCAATGGTGAACATCACTATGTTGATCATATCTACTATATGATTCACGTTCGACCTTTCGGTCTCAGTGTTCCGAGGCCATATCTGCATATGCTAGGCTCGTCAAGTTTAACCCGAGTATTCTGCGTGTGCAAAACTGGATTACACCCGTTGTATTTGAACGTATAGCTTATCACACCCGATCATCACGTGGTGTCTCGGCATGACGAACTTTCGCAACGGTGCATACTCAGGGAGAACACTTATACCTTGAAATTTAGTGAGAGACGATCTTATAATGCTACCGTCAATCAAAGCAGAATAAGATGCATAAAGGATAAACATCACATGCAATCAATATAAGTGATATGATATGGCCATCATCATCTTGTGCCTTTGATCTCCATCTCCAAAGCACCGTCATTATCACCATCGTCACTGGCGCGACACCTTGATCTCCATCGTAGCTTCGTTGTCGTCTCGCCAACTATTGTTTCTATGACTATCGCTACCGCTTAGTGATAAAGTAAAAACAATTACACGGCGATTGCATTGCATACAATAAAGCGACAACCATATGGCTCCTGCCAGTTGCCGATAACTCCGTTACAAAACATGATCATCTCATACAATAAAATATAGCATCATGCCTTGACCATATCACATCACAACATGCCCTGCAAAAACAAGTTAGACGTTCTCTACTTTGTTGTTGCATGTTTTACGTGGCTGCTACGGGCTGAGCAAGAACCGTTCTTACCTACGCATCAAAACCACAACGATATTTCGTCAAGTTAGTGTTGTTTTAACCTTCACAAGGACCGGGCGTAGCCACACTCGGTTCAACTAAAGTTGGAGAAACCGACACCCGCCAGCCACCTGTGTGCAAAGCACGTCGGTAGAACCAGTCTCGCGTAAGCGTACGCGTAATGTCGGTCTGGGCCGCTTCATCCAACAATACTTGTATCGCCCACAACTCACTTGTGTTCTACTCGTGCATATAACATCTACGCATAAACCTGGCTCGGATGCCACTGTTGGGGAACGTAGTAATTTCAAAAATTTCCTATGCACACGCAAGATCATGGTGATGCATAGCAACGAGAGGGGAGAGTGTCATCCACGTACCCTCGTAGACAGAAAGCGGAAGCGTTATGACAACGCGGTTGATGTAGTCGTACGTCTTCACGATCGACCGATCCTCAGTACCGAACGTACGGCACCTCCGTGTTCAGCACACATTCAGCTCGGTGACGTCCCGCAAACTCACGATCCAGTAGAGCTCGAGGGAGAGTTTCGTCAGCACGACGGCGTGATGATGATGTTGATGAAGTTACCGACGCAGGGCTTCGCCTAAGCACCACTACGATATGACCGAGGGGGAATATGGTGGAGGGGGGCACCGCACACGGCTAAAAGATCAATGATCAATTGTTGTGTCTCCAAGGGGTGCCCCCTCCCCCGTATATAAAGGAGTAGAGGGGGGGGAGGCGGCCGGCCAGGAGGAGGGCGCGCCAAGGGGAGTCCTACTCCCGCCGGGAGTAGGATTCCCCCCTTCCAAGTTGGAGTAGGAGAGGCAATGGAAGGGAAGGAGGGAGGAAGGAAAGGAGGGCCGGCCCCCTTCCCGATTGGGCTTGGGGGGCGCCCCCTCCTTTGCTCCTCTCCTCTCTTTTCCACTAAGGCCCAATAAGGCCCATATACCTCCCAGGGGGTTCCGGTAACCTCCCGGTGCTCCGGTATATTCCCGATCTCACTCGGAACCATTCCGATGTCCAAATATAGTCGTCCAATATATCGATCTTTATGTCTCGACCATTTTGAGACTCCTCGTCATGTCCTTGATCACACCCGGGACTCCGAACTACCTTCGGTACATCAAAACACATAAACTCATAATACCGATCGTCACAGAACTTTAAGCGTGCGGACCCTACGGGTTCGAGAACTATGTAGACATGACCGAGACACGTCTCCGGTCAATAACCAATAGCGGAACCTGGATGATCGTATTGGTTCCTACATATTCTACGAAGATCTTTATCGGCCAAACCGCATAACGACATACGTTGTTCCCTTTGTCATCGGTATGTTACTTGCCCGAGATTCGATCGTCAGTATCTCGATACCTAGCTCAATCTCATTACCGGCAAGTCTCTTTACTCATTCCGTAATGAATCATCCCGCAAATAACTCATTAGTCACATTGCTTGCAAGGCTTATACTGATGTGCATTACCGAGAGGGCCCAGAGATACCTCTCCGACAATCGGAGTGACAAATCCTATTCTTGATCTATCCCAACTCCACGAACACCATCGGAGACACCTGTCGAGCACCTTTATAATCACCCAGTTACGTTGTGACGTTTGGTAGCACACAAAGTGTTCCTCCGGTATTCGGGAGTTGCATAATCTCATAGTCATAGGAACATGTATAAGTCATGGAGAAAGCAATAGCAGTAAACTAAACGATCAAGTGCTAAGCTAACGAAATGGGTCAAGTAAATCACATCATTCTCCTAATGATGTGACCCCGTTAATCAAATGACAACTCATGTCCATGGCTAGGAAACTCAACCATCTTTGATCAACGAGCTAGTCAAGTAGAGGCATACTAGTGACACTATGTTTGTCTATGTATTCACACATGTATTCCGGTTAATACAATTCTAGCATGAATAATAAACATTTATCATGATATGAGGAAATAAATAATAACTTTATTATTGCCTCTAGGGCATATTTCCTTCAGGAAGTGCCCGGATCGCTGGTGTTGTTGCTTCTACGAGCGAGCCAGCTGTCTTCTCCCGCGCAAAAGCGGGTCATCAGAGCGGTAAGGGATTACATGGATTTTGGTTTTTCTTGACCGAGGTGGCGGGCAAGCCACTCGTCCCGGACGCTGTGTTTGAAGGCCGCTACGGCTTCCGTGTCCGGACAGTCGACGATTTGGTTCTTTTTAACTAAGAACCTAGTCCAGAGCTTCCTGGCTGACTCTCCGGGCTGCTGGACAATGTGACTTAAGTCATCGGCATCTGGTGGCCGGACATATGTTCCTTGGAAGTTGTTGCGGAAGGCGTCTTCCAAGTCCTGCCAGCTGCCAATAGAGTTTTCCGGCAGACTGTTTAACCAGTATCGAGCTGGTCCTTTGAGTTTTAGTGGCAGGTATTTGATGGCATGGAGGTCGTCGCCGCGGGCCATGTGGATATGGAGGAGGAAGTCCTCGATCCATACTGCGGGATCAGTTGTTCCGTCGTATGATTCGATATTCATGGGCTTAAACCCATCTGGGAATTCATGCTCAATTACTTCGTCTGTGAAGCAAAGAGGGTGTGCGGCGCCTCTGTATTGGGCCACACTGCGACGTAGCTCTGATGGAGTCCGTCTGCGGTTTTTGGTCTGGGCGTGACTAGGCTTGTCACGTCCGAGTAGATAGTTGTCGCCGTGCGTCGGGGCACGTCCTCGTGATCCGTAGATCGATCTAGTATGTCTTGCTCTGCTGTCCAGGCCCTGCTGAAGGTCATATGTGTAACGCTGAGCTGCTTTATCTCTGCTTTTACGGTGACATGGGGCGGGCTGGTGTTCGGCTTGAGTTGTCGCTCTGTCCTGACCACGTTGTGGTCGATTAGCCGCATTATGGGATGATGGCATGGGCTCCGGCGCCTCATCACCGAACTGAGGTAGCAATTTGCGCTTCGGGTAATTTTTGGCTGGGCCACTAAGGCCGTATTCCTCGGCGGCCAGGACTTTGGTCCATCTATCATTGAGCAGATCTTGGTCAGCTTGAAGCTGCTTCTGCTTCTTTTTCAGGCTCCTTGCAGTGGCTATTAGCCGGCGTTTAAAGCACTCCTGCTCGAGAGGTTCCTCAGGCACGATGAAATCCTTGTTGCCGAGGCTTTCCTCATCCTCGGAGAGCGGAAGATAATTACTATCCTCCGAGTCTTCGTGTATGGCATGTTCATCAGGGCTAGCGTGCCCGTCTTCCCGTTCATCCTGTTCGAAGATTGCCCCAACAGGGTCTTCATTGTCTTCGGCATCGTCTGAAGTATTGTTTTCACCGGTGCCGGTATTGCTGTCTTTTGCACGATGTGACTTAGAGCGGCGCCGTTAATGCCGGCGTCTGAGCTGTGTCTCGGGAGGTTTATCCTCAACTGGATCCTCTTTGTCATCGTTGTTAGTTTCTTTAGGTGTATCCACCATGTATACGTCATACGAAGAAGTGGCCGTCCAGCGTCCGGTAAACGGCGGGTTTTGGCCCTACTCCTCATCGGCATCGTCGTCCATACCGTCGATGTCTTCGGAGCCGTAATCGATCATGTCGGTCAAGTCCTCGACAGTGGCTATGTAGTGGGTGGCGGGTGGGAAGCGAAATTCCCCGTCATCAACCTCCAATTCGAACCGGACATAGTTCGGCTATGAACCCTCCGCTAAGGATAGATTTTTTAATGAGTTTAACACGTCGCCTAAAGGCGAGTGTCGGAAGATGTCCGCGGAACTGAATTCGACGATCGACGACCGGTCTAGCTCGATATGCGCGGACGCACATGGTTCGGAACTTATGGCCGGAAACGAGTCCGGGGTTCCGGAGACACAGGTATAACCCGAGGTTGGGTCTGTGTGCGGCTCCAACACCGTGGAATCTGCGGCCTCCGTGGCGGGGTTGAGCTTCCCGTCCTCGGATGGCGTGATTTGCTCTGGATCTAAGGCCGGAGTAGTTACAGGTGCAATTTCCTGAGCATGGTCCGATGACAGATTTAGGTCATGTTCATCGTAGGGACAGGGAGCGGCTGCCGTGGTCTCAAAGCCGTCGAAGATCAAGTCTCCACGGATATCCGCGATGTAGTTTAAGCTCCCGAATCTGACCTGATGGCCAGGGGCAAAGCTGTCGATCTGCTCCAGATGACCAAGCGAGTTGGCCCGCAGTGCGAAGCCGCTGAACGCGAAGATCTGTCTGGGGAGGAGGGTTTCCCCTTGGACAACATCGTCGTTGATGATTAACGGAGCCATCAATCCTTTTGAGGACGGCACAATGGAACTCTCAATGAAAGCACCAATGTCGGTGTCAAAACCGGCGGATCTCGGGTAGGGGGTCCCGAACTGTGCGTCTAAGGTCGATGGTAACAGGAGACAGGGGACACAATGTTTACCCAGGTTCGGGCCCTCTCTATGGAGGTAATACCCTACTTCCTGCTTGATTGATCTTGATGAATATGAGTATTACAAGAGTTGATCTACCACGAGATCGTAATGACTAAACCCTAAAAGTCTAGCCTGTATGACTATGGCTATGAGTCTTTTTCTCTACGAACCTAGCCCTCCGATTTATATAGACACCGGAGGGGAATAGGGTTGTACCAAGTTGGTTACAGAGAAGGGAATCTTCATATTTGATCGCCAAGCTTACCTTCCACGCCAAGGAGAGTCCTATCCGGACACGGGTGAGAGTCTTCGGTCTTCATATCTTCACAGCCCATCAGTCCGGCCCATGGCTAACAGGCCGAACGCCCAAGGACCCCTTAGTCCAGGACTCCCTCTCCCACACTGCCGATCGACCCTCTGCTCATCCCGCAACGGGGACTACTCACGCTGGCACGGCGCTTGTGCTCGGGTCTGTCCCTGCAACGCTGATAAACCTGAGCGGTCGAGCTCTGGCTCGCGGCACGCCCCGCGCACGTCCCCTCACCAGACCCTCAGTGCCTTCATCTTCTTGCGGAACGACCAGTGGCCGACCGGCAAGCGCGGTTGCAATCTGCATTCCTCCCCCGTGCTAACCTGCAAGAATCTCCGGAGGCTGGCAACGGGCGGCACCGCGGGCTCCTTCTTTTTCACGCAATTCGCTTGCACGTTAAAGGGGGGCTCCTGAGCATCGCAACTCAGGAGCTCCTACTGGCTCTCCAACCCTCACCCCTGGCCTTGACTATGGCATCGCGACCTGGCATACCAGCGGCGGCTGTGCTCGCTCGAGGGCCAGGACCCGAGGACGTAGAGCACATAGAAGGACGTGAAAGGAGGGGGAAGCTCGCGCGAGCCTGACCCAGCTGACGCACGAATCTGGCGCTGCACAAGAGATCGACTCTGGGCCGCTAAGATAAGTCCCGCACTCAAATCAGCCTAGCGCTATGACACAGGATTCCCATCTCTTGCGGCCTTGCTATGGCGATGCCGCCTTCCTTTCCTACCTTCAGGTAGTTGCTTGCACGCTAAAGGGGACCTCTTGAGCATCGCGCCTCGTGAGCTCTCACCGGACCTCGGGCCGCTCACCTCCTGGCCTTGACCACGAAATCGTGACCTGGCATACCAGCGACGGTTGCAGCCTGCCTGGGGACTGAGACCTGTCGGTGTAGAGCATTAAGCTACCGCGAGGTTGGAAAGGGGGGACCGAGCTGAAGCAAGACACGCGATCATAAATCTTCATAATAAGGACGATATTGACACAAAAGGCATTACAGACCCTTTACATGCCCCCATGGGGTTCACCTCGATTCCTCGCCGGGAACAAAAGAAGAAGGTTTCTAGGAGCCGTATCTACAAGCGCCGCCGCCGACGCCGTCATCAATAGTTGGCCGTGGGAGGCCGACGCCAACCCCATCCAGATCAACGGTAGCGACGGGCGAACGCTGCTGCCGCGCTTCGGGCACGGCGAGAGCTCGGGGGCACGTAGCTGTCGTCGCTCGTCTCCGGAGTCTCGTAGGGCTCGGGAGAGTCGTTGGACTCCCAAGCGCCATCGCTGCTACTGGAGGGACTATCGGCAAGGCCAATGGCGGGGCCGGCACCGGGCGTCGCGCCGTCCTGGCGCCCCCCCCCCCCCGGGGGGGCAGCACTCCAAGCGATAGCCTTCCTCATCGAAGACCTTGAAGAACAGCGTGGAGGCGCCGTCGTACTCGAAGTGGATGGCGAGGGCCCCCTCCGCGCGGCAGATGCGGGCGACCTCGCCCCATCCGTGGGTCATGAAGATCTTGTCCGGGGAGACGACCTCGACCTCTGCTCCCGTCGCTGGGGTGTCGCACTCGGCATGCTTCAGCCACAGCTCGAGTGGCCCCCTCGATGGCATCTCTTCAGCGAAGAATTGCGGGAATCGGATCCACTAGCGCGATGGCTTCGCCGCCCAAACAACAAGTTTTCACGAGGAACCCTCGGCGTGAGTTCACGAGGCGGCGGCGCGCATCACCACGGCATGGCCACCGTGGCCACGGCGCGGTCGGCGCCAGTCACTGCGTCCTCCTCCGGAGCCCCCTGCCTGGGCGTACAAGGGCAGCGGATAGCTGGGGGGAGGTCGTTCATGCCAAGGCCTCGTCACCTCCGGCCTCACGATGATGTCGCGAGAGCGAGCCAGCCTTTTCTTCGGCGGCAACGTCCCTGGCTCTTTGATACGTCTCCGTCGTATCTATAATTTTTGATTGTTCCATGCCAGTATTATTCAACTTCCATATACTTTTTGGCAACCTTTTATACTATTTTCTGGACTAACATATTGATCCAGTGCCCAGTGCCAATTCCTGTTTGTTGCATGTTTTATATTTCACAAAATACCCATATCAAACGGAATCCAAACGGGATAAAAACGGACGGAGCTTATTTTTGGAATATTTGGAAAATCTGGGAGAAAGATCAACGCGAAACGGTGTCCGAGGTGGGCACGAGGCAGGAGGCACGCCCCACCCCCCGGGCACGCCCCTGACCCTCGTGGTCCACCCATAAGGCGGTTGATGCCCTTCTTTGGCCGCAAGAAAGCTATTTTTTGGTCAAAAATCATGGCGAAGGTTTCAGTCCAATCGGAGTTACGGATTTCCATTTATATATGAAACGGTGAAAGGGCAGCAGGAGAGAACGCAGAAACAGAGAGAGACAGAGAGACAGATCCAATCTCGGGGGGGGGGATCTCGCCCCTCCCACCCCATGGAGGCCAAGGACCAGAGGGGAAACCCTTCTCCCATCTAGGGAGGAGGTCAAGGAAGAAGAAGACGAAGGGGCCCCCTCTCCCCTTCTCTTCCGATGGCGCCGGAACGCCGCCGTGGCCATCATCATCACCGCAATGTTCACCAAGAACTTCACCGCCATCATCACCAACTCTTCCCCCCTCTATGCAATGGTGTAACCTCTCTCTTACCCGCTGTAATCTCTACTTAAACATGGTGCTGAACGCTATATATTATTTCCCAATGATGTATGGCTATCCTATGATGTTTGAGTAGATCTGTTTTGTCCTATGGGCTATTTGATGACCAAGATTGGTTTGAGTTGCATGTTTTATTATTGGTGTTGTCCTATGGTGCTCTCTGTGTCGCGCAAGCGTGAGGGATCCCCGGTTAGGGTTTGCAATATGTTCATGATTTGCTTATGGTGGGTGGCGTGAGTGACAGAAGCACCGACCCGAGTAAGTAGGTTGTTTGCATATGGGATAAAGAGGACTTGATACTTTAATGCTATGGTTGGGTTTTACCTTAATGATATTTAGTAGTTGCGGATGCTTGCTAGAGTTCCAATCATAAGTGCATATGATCCAAGTAGAGAAAGTATGTTAGCTTATGCCTCTCCATCAAATAAAATTGCAATAATGATTACCCGTCTAGTTATCGATTGCCTAAGGACAAATAACTTTCTCGTGACAACAAGCTCTTTAATAAAACTAACTTAGTTGTGTATTCATCTAAACAGCCCCTAGCTTTTATTTACTCGCTCTTTACTTTCTTGCAAACCTATCCAACAACACCTACAAAGTACTTCTAGTTTCATACTTGTTTCAGGTAAAGCGAACGTCGAGTGTGCGTAGAGTTGTATCGGTGGTCGATAGAACTTGAGGGAATATTTGTTCTACCTTTAGATCCTCGTTGGGTTCGACACTCTTACTTATCGAAAGAGGCTACAATTGATCCCCTATACTTGTGGGTTATCAAGACCATTTTATGGCGCCGTTGCGGGGAGCAATAGCGTGGGGTGAATATTCTCGTGTGTGCTTGTTTGCTTTATCACTAAGTAATTTTGATTTGTTGTTCTTAGTTGTTCTTTATCTTTAGTTATGGATATGGAACACTAAAAACCAAAAAAATTAGGTGTACTTGCTGCTCTGGAGATGCGGAACCTCCTAAAACCCTTGATGCTCAATATGTGAAAAATATTATGTACCACTTTGATAATCCTGAGAAAACGTCATTCAATTTGGTAATGGGAGTAACGTTGGATCAATGTGAATACTTTAGGGATTATCGCTTGACACAAAAAGGGAAACTATTATGGGATCAAATTCATATATTGAAGTGGTATGCTAGGCAACTATGCTTGAGTTATGATTATACTTGTTGCTCTAGGATGAAGGCTCCACACCTTCCCTTTTCATGCAAATTTAACGATAATAAAACCTTAGCTTCTTATGCTAATGGTATATATGATTACTATGATGTGGAGAAAATAGAAGAATTTGTTGCTTTTATGGGTGCTTATGAAATTGAATCTATGTTTAAAGAGTTTGAAGATTTTTATGTTGCTGCTTATAGACCTGAAAATTTAGCTATCCTCAACTATTGCTATGAGAATTATGAACACAATTCCGATATTAATGCCCTCATTGAGAAAGTCTCCGCTGTCCAAGAGAGACTAATATTTTGCAGGAATCTATGGAAGAAGAAATTGATTAAACTGTGAGCTCATTGGATGAAAAAGATGAGGAGGAGAGCGAAGAACAAAAGGAGGAAGAGCAGATTAGCTACCCGTGCCCACCTTCTAATGCGAGTAACTCTTCAACTCATACATTGTTTAATTTCCCTTCGTGCTTACCGAAGGATGATTGCTATGATCCGGTTGACTCTTTTGAAATATCCCTTTTTGATGATGCTTGCTATGCTTGTGGCCAAGATGCCAATATGAATTATGCTTATGGAGATGAACTTGCTATAGTTCCTTATGTTAAACATGAAATTGTTGCTATTGCACCCACACATGATAGTCCTATTATCTTTTTGAATTCTCCAAACTACACTATATCGGAGAAGTTTGCACTTATTAAGCATTACATTGATGGGTTGCCTTTTACCGTTGCACATGATGATTTTGATAGATATAATATGCATGTGCTTGCTGCTCCTACTTGCAATTATTATGAGAGAGGAACTATATCTCCACCTCTCTATGTCTCCCACACGATAAAATTGCAAGAAACTGTTTATACTATGCATTGGCCTTTACTATGTGTGCATGAATTGTTCTTTTATGACATGCCGATGCATAGGAAGAGAGTTAGACTTCGTCATTACATGATATATGTTACTTTGTGCTCACTACTAAATTACAAATCATTTCTAATTAAGATTGGCTTTGATATACCTTGGGATCCGGGTGGATTCACTACTTGAGCACTATATGCCTAGCTTAATGGATTTAAAGAAAGCGCTGCCAGAGAGACAACCCGGAAGTTTTAGAGAGTCATTTATTTATGTTGAGTGCTTTCATATAGTTTAAAAACAACAAAAATAAAGAGGGGAACCCAAAACTTTTCAAAAAGGAAAGTGAAAGTGAGAAAGACAAGCATTGTTGAAGTGGGAGAGCTCCTTGAACTTTGTTCATGCTCACAGAAACTTTGTGAATCTTGATTACAGAAACTTTTCAACAAAAATAATTATCCCCTTGTACAATTCCATTGTATTATAAAAATAATGTGCCAAGGTTTGCCTTTAGGATGTTTACAATACTTGTTGGTTTGTACGGTGCAGGACAAAAACTTTGGCTGTAGTGCGCGATTTCTAATTTTTTTTACTGGAACGTCAAATGGTTCTGATTCTTTTTGCACTGTCTTTCTATACAAATTTTTTATTTTTCCTAATTTTGGCAGAATTTTTCAAGTATCAGAAGTATGGTGAATGTTCAGATTATTACAGACTGTTCTGTTTTAGGCAGATTCTGTTTTTGATGCATAGTTTGCTTGTTTTGATGAAACTATCAATTTATATATGTGGATTAAGCCATGAAAAAGTTATATTACAGTAGACACAATGCAAAAACAAAATATGAATTGGTTTGCAACAGTACTTAGAGTAGTGATTTACTTTATTATACTAACGGATCTTACCGAGTTTTCTGTTGAAGTTTTGTGTGGATGAAGTGTTCGATGATCGAGAAGGTTTCGATGTGAGAAGAAGGAAGAGAGGCAAGAGCTCAAGCTTGGGGATTCCCGAGGCACCCCAAGTAAATATTCAAGGAGACTCAAGCGTCTAAGCTTGGGGATGCCCCGGAAGGCATCCCCTCCTCCTTCAACAAATATCGGTATGTTTTCGGATTCGTTTCATTCATGTGGCATGTGCAAATCTTGGAGCGTCTTTTGCATTTAGTTTTCATTTTTCTTTTATGCACCATGCTGGTATGAGATAGTCCTTGGTTGATTTATAGAATGCTCATTGCACTTCACTTATATCTTTTGAGTATGGCTTTATAGAATGCTTCATGTGCTTCACTTATATCATTTGAAGTTTGGACTGCCTGTTTCTCTTCACTTAGACAACCGCCATTTGTAGAATGCTCTTTTGCTTCGCTTATATTTGTTAGAGCGTGGGCATATCTTTTGTAGAAAGAATTAAACTCTCTTGCTTCACTTATATCTATTTAGAGAGTTGCAAGGAACTGGTCATTCACATGGTTAGTCATAAAATCCTACATAAAACTTGTAGATCACTGAATATGATATGTTTGATTCCTTGCAATAGTTTTGCGATATAAAGATGGTGATATTAGAGTCATGCTAGTGGGTGGTTGTGGATTGTAGAAATACTTGTGTTGAGGTTTGTGATTCCCGTAGCATGCACGTATGGTGAACCGTTATGTAACGAAGTTGGAGCATGAGGTATTTATTGATTGTCTTCCTTATGAGTGGCGGTCGGGGACGAGCGATGGTCTTTTCCTACCAATCTATCCCCCTAGGAGCATGCGCGTAGTACTTTGTTTTGATGACTAATAGATTTTTGCGATAAGTATGTGAGTTCTTTATGACTAATGTTGAGTCCATGGATTATACGCACTCTCACCCTTCCATCATTGCTAGCCTCTTCGGTACCGTGCATTGCCCTTTCTCACCTCGAGAGTTGGTGCAAACTTCGCCGGTGCATCCAAACCCCGTGATACGATACGCTCTATCACACATAAACCTCCTTATATCTTCCTCAAAACAGCCACCATACCTACCTATTATGGCATTTCCATAGCCATGCCGAGTATATTGCCATGCAACTTCCATCATCATCATATACATGACTTGAGCATTTATCGTCATATTGCTTTGCATGATCGTAAGATAGCTACCATGATGTTTTCATGGCTTGTCCATTTTTTGATGTCATTGCTACGCTAGATCGTTGCACATCCCGGTACACCGCCGGAGGCATTCATATAGAGTCATATCTTTGTTCTAGATCGAGTTGTAATATTGAGTTGTAAGTAAATAAAAGTGTGATGATCATCATTATTAGAACATTGTCCCATGTGAGGTTATCAAAATAAAACTGGCCAAAGAAGCCCCCAAAAAAAGAGAGAGAGGCCAAAGAAGCCTACAAAAAAAAGAAAAAAATGAGAGAAAAAGAGAGAAGGGGCAATGTTACTATCCTTTTTCCACACTTGTGCTTCAGAGTAGCACCATGTTCTTCATATAGAGAGTCTCTTGAGTTATCACTTTCATATACTAGTGGGAATTTTCATTATAGAACTTGGCTTGTATATTCCAACGACGGGCTTCCTCAAATGCCCTAGGTCTTCATGAGCAACCAAGTTGGATGCACACCCACTTAGTTTCATTTTGAGCTTTCATATACTTATAGCTCTAGTGCATCCATTGCATGGCAATCCCTACTCCTCACATTGACATCAATCGATGGGCATCTCCATAGCCCGTTGATTAGCCGCGTCGATGTGAGACTTTCTCCTTTTTTTGTCTTCTCCACATAACCCCCATCATCATATTCTATTCCACCTATAGTGCTATGTCCATGGCTCACGCTCATGTATTGCGTGAAAGTTGAAAAGGTTTGAGAAACGTCAAAAGTATGAAACAATTGCTTGGCTTGTCACCGGGGTTGTGCATGATGTGAATATTTTGTGTGGTGAAGATGGAGCATAGCCAGACTATATGATTTTGTAGGGATGAGCTTTCTTTGGCTATGTTATTTCAGTAAGACATAATTGCTTGGTTGGCATGCTTGAAGTATTATTGTTTTTATGTCAAAGGATAGACTATTGCTTTGAATCACTCGTGTCTTAATATTCATGCCATGATTAGACATATGATCAAGGTTATGCTAGGTAGCATTCCACATCAAAAATTATCTTTTTTATCATTTACCTACTCGAGGACGAGCAGGAATTAAGCTTGGGGATGCTGATACGTCTCCGTCGTATCTATAATTTTTTATTGTTCCATGCCAATATTATTCAACTTTCATATACTTTTTGGCAACTTTTTATACTATTTTTGGGACTAACATATTGATCCAGTGCCCAGTGCCAGTTCTTGTTTGTTGTCTGTTTTATGTTTCGCAGAATATCCATATCAAACGGAATCCAAACGGGATAAAAACGGATGGAGCTTATTTTTTGAATATTTGGAAAATCTGGGAGAAAGATCAACGCGAAATGGTGTCCGAGGTGGGCACGAGGCAGGGGGCGCGCCCCACCCCCTGGGCGCGCCCCTGACCCTCGTGGTCCACCCGTAAGGCGGTTGATGCCCTTCTTTGGCTGCAAGAAAGCTATTTTTTGGTAAAAAATCACGGCGAAGGTTTCAGTCCAATCGGAGTTACGGATCTCCAAATATATACGAAACGGTGAAAGGGCAGCAGGAGAGAACGCAGAAACAGAGAGAGACAGAGAGAGAGATCCAATCTCGGAGGGGGGGCTCTCGCCCCTCCCACGCCATGGAGGCCAAGGACCAGAGGGGAAAACCTTCTCCCATCTAGGGAGGAGGTCAAGGAAGAAGAAGACGAAGGGGCCCCCTCTCCCCTTCTCTTCCGGTGGCGCCGGAACGCCGCCGTGGCCATCATCATCACCGCAATCTTCACCAACAACTTCACCGCCATCATCACCAACTCTTCCCCCCTCTATGCAGCGGTGTAACCTCTCTCTTACCCGCTGTAATATCTACTTAAACATGGTGATCAACGCTATATATTATTTCCCAATGATGTATGGCTATCCTATGATGTTTGAGTAGATCTGTTTTGTCCTATGGGCTATTTGATGATCAAGATTGGTTTGAGTTGCATGTTTTATTATTGGTGATGTCCTATGGTGCTCTCTGTGTCGCGCAAGCGTGAGGGATCCCCACTGTAGGGTTTGCAATATGTTCATGATTTGCTTATGGTGGGTGGCGTGAGTGACAGAAGCACGGACCCGAGTAAGTAGGTTGTTTGCGTATGGGATAAAGAGGACTTGATACTTTAATGCTATGGTTGGGTTTTACCTTAATGATCTTTAGTAGTTGCGGATGCTTGCTAGAGTTCCAATCATAAGTGCATATGATCCAAGTAGAGAAAGTATGTTAGCTTATGCCTCTCCATCAAATAAAATTGCAATAATGATTACCCGTCTAGTTATCGATTGCCTAAGGACAAATAACTTTCTCGTGACAACGAGCTCTTTACTAAAACTAACTTAGTTGTGTCTTCATCTAAACAGCCCCTAGCTTTTATTTACTCGCTCTTTACTTTCTTGCAAACCTATCCAACAACACCTACAAAGTACTTCTAGTTTCATACTTGTTTCAGGTAAAACGAACGTCGATTGTGCGTAGAGTTGTATCGGTGGTCGATAGAACTTGAGGGAATATTTGTTCTACCTTTAGCTCCTCGTTGGGTTCGACACTCTTACTTATCGAAAGAGGCTACAATTGATCCCCTATACTTGTGGGTTATCACTCTTCGAGGGGGGCTTTCCCTTCTCAGCAGCAGAGAACCTCCGTCTCGACGCCATGAGTGTCGCTGCAAGGAGGAAGAAGAAGAAACGGGCGGAATGGAGGAAGAGATGAGCGACGGGGGCTCCGCTCACCCCTCATTTATAGCCAGAAGGAGGTCAACCAACAACCTCCACGATCGCAGGTAATGATGGTTTTTCTGCATGCACCAGGGACTTGTCAAGTCGGGCAGTTGCCGAGGCAGCATGGGCAAGCGGCGACGCCCACGTTCCATCAATCGCCACGCGTCAATCAAGGCCGCAGGCGGTTGGGGCCCGCGGTGCTCCACACTTGCCCCTTGGCTTCGCCTCGAAACCAACTGCGAGCGTGCCTTAGGCCCGGGGGCTACTGTCAGCATCCTGGGAACGGGGGTACCCAGACTTGCCTGCCTGCGGCCCAGGGCGTGGCTCAGCCAGCGGCCTGGTACGGCCCGTCTTTGACAGCAACCACTCAACACTCTTGCGATGGGCCAAGCCTCGCAAGGCGGACGATGCCAAGACCTCCTCAGGGGCAGCCTCACTAGGCTGGCTCCCGAGGAGCGGAGATATCTATGCAAGGGGCACCTCGCGAGGAGCGCATGACGTGAGCCATGACGATCAAGGCCAGGCGGGCGCCAGCGGGCGCAGGGTACCAGTTGCCTCTTTGGTGCTAAAGGGGCAAGCGAAGGCGAGGAGTCCTGAGGCATCAGGCAAAGGTTTCCATATTGGTGCAACGAGACCAAGACCAGCAGGACGGCGGGACGGAGGTCACCATGGAGCCCACAGCAGCGTCACCACCAGATCCCATGGCAGGCGAGGACCACCTTTTGTCAGGATAGCTTGTACTAGCTGTCCCCCTTCAAACTTGGCCGTTGTGGGATCCCTTCCGCCTAACATTTGGGAAGAGGACTAGGGCCTCTATAAATAGGACTAGCCAATACCATAGGAGGCAACTCATCTTGGATCGGACTCACTCCACCAAGGCCAACTCACCAGCTCACTGAGCTCAAGAACACCTCTCCTCAGGAGGCTGTTCATCCCTTGTACTTGTTCATCCTCAGCCTGCAAGGCAATCCACCACACCACACTGGAGTAGGGTATTACACCACAACAGTGGCCCGAACCAGTATAAACCCTCGTGTCTCTTGTTCTTTGGGTTCGTCGAGCTAGGCCTTGAGATCGTTGCGGGAGCGAGCTAGGGAGAGAGAGAGATCTTCATGCGCACCCCAGTGTTCGAACCTCAAGGGTTTTCCGGAACCCAGAATCCGACAACAAGCACTTCCACCTCCACGGCGGGGCTGGAGGAACCGTTGAGGCGGCGTGGACGGAGCCAAAGAAAAAGGTCCAACAAGATCTCCACCACCGCCTTGGCGACCGCTCCTAGACACACATCCACAATTCCTTAACACTAAAACCATTATTTGCGGTGGTGACGGCGACATCGACAGGGCGTTGACACCCAACAAACTAACTGAAAGATTGTGGATGTCGCCTAGAGGAGGTGAATAGGCGCTTTAAAATAATTACGGTTTAGACTTGAACAAATGCGGACTAAAATTAGTGTTTAATTTGTGAAGCACAAAACTCAAAACAACTAGACTCACCTATGTACACCAACAACTTATACTAAGCAAGATAAACAACTAAGTGATAGCAAAGATATATAACATGAAACACTATGGCTATCACAAAGTAAAGTGCATAAGTAAAGGGCTCGAGTAAGAGATAACCGAGGCACGCGGAGACGATGATGTATCCCGAAGTTCACACCCTTGCAGATGCTAATCTCCGTCTGAAGCAACATGGAGGCACAATGCTTCCCAAAAAGACAATAGGGCCACCGTAATCTCCTCACGCCCTCGCACAATCTAAGATGCCGTGATTCCACTAAAGAGCCCTTGAGGGCGGTCACCGAACCCGTACAAATGGCAACCCTTGGGGCGGTAACCAACACGTACACTTCGGCAACCCTTGAGGGCAGTCACCGGAACCCGTACAAATTGCTCGGGGCAATCTCCACAACTTAATTGGAGACCCCGATGTTTGTCCCGGAGCTTTCCACCACAATGATTGAGCTCCGCGACACCAACTGTCTGGGGCACCAAAGCACCTAAGAGGAATAAGCTCTAGGGAGTCCAAACACCCAAGAGTAATAAGCTTCTCACCTTCACTATCATGTATCACCGTGGAGAACTCAAACATACGCACCAAATGCAATGGTAAGGGCACACGGAGTGCCCAAGTCCTTCTCTCTCAAATCCCACCAAACCAACTAATGTTAGGGAGGAATATGAGAGGAAGAACGAAGAAGAGAACACAAAGAAGTCCAAGATCTAGATCCAAGGGGTTCCCTTCACATAGAGGAGAATGTAATTGGTGGAAACGTAGATCTAGATCTCCTCTAAAAACTAGCAAGAATCATTGGAGGGAATGAGAGATAGCAAGCTCTAAGAAGGTCAACAATGGGGGAGAACACGAGCTCAAAGGATAAGGTCCATTGGGGAAGAAGACCCCCCCCCTTTTATAGGTGGGGACAAATCCAACCATTATGTGCTCAGACCGCACTCAAGTGGTACTACCGCTTAGGCGGTTGTTCCATATTCAAAACACAACAGATCACATAACAGAAGCCGGTAGTGCCGCCGGAGTGTTACTACCGCCCAATATCCGTTCCACCACCACTTAGCCAAAATGGGCAACCAGAAACAAGCACAGAAGAAAATTCCTAAGTGGAACTAGGAGCGGTAGTAGACATCGGAAGTACCGCTGATGTCGCTTGAAGCTATGTCGGTATTTCCCCAAAGAGGAAGGGATGATGCAGCACAGCGGCGGTAGGTATTTCCCTCAGAAATGAAACCAAGGTTATCGAACCAGTAGGAGAACCAAGCAACACAACGTAAACAGCCCCTGCACACAAATAACAACACCTCGCAACCCGACGTGTTAAAGGGGTTGTCAATCCCTTTTGGGCAACGGCGCCAGAAAGTTCCTCTCAATGGGAGAAAGTTGTAATAGATTGAAATAATAGATCGCAAATAAAATAAAGTACAGAAAATTATTATTGGTTTAATATATCTGAATAAAAAGAGCAAATAAAATAGATTGCAAAGCAAATATATGAGGAAGAAGACCCGGGGGCCATAGATTTCACTAGTGGCTTCTCTCGAAAAAGATAGCAAACGGTGGGTAAACAAATTACTGTTGGGAAATTGATAGAACTTCCAATAATTATGACGATATCCAGGCAATGATCATTACATAGGCATCACGTCCAAGATTAGTAGACCGACTCCTGCCTGCATCTACTACTATTACTCCACACATCGACCGCTATCCAGCATGCATCTAGTGTATTAAGTTCATGGAAAAACGGAGTAATGCAATAAGAACGATGACATGATGTAGACAATATACGTTTATCTATATGGCAGTAGATATAGATCTCGTCTTTTTACCCTTAGTAGCAACGATACATACGTGTCGGTTCCCTTTCTGTCACTGGGATCAAGCACCGTAAGATCGAACCCACTACCGGGCACCTCTTCTCATTGCATGATAAATAGATCAAGTTGGACAAACAAAACCCAAATATCGGAGAAGAAATACGAGGCTATAAGAGATCATGCATATAAGAGATCAAAGAAGCTCAAATAACTTTCATGGATATAGAAAGATAAAACTGATTATAAACTCGAAGTTCATCAGATCCCAACAAACACATCGCAAAAAAGAGTTACATCATATGGATCTCCAAGAGACCATTGTATTGAGAATCTAGCGAGAGAGAGAAAGCCATCTAGCTACTAACTACGGACCCGAAGGTCTACAAAGAACTACTCACGCATCATCGGAGTGGCACCAATGGAAGTGGTGAACCCCTCCGTGATGGTGTCTAGATTGGATCTGGTGGTTCTGGACTCTGCGGCAGCTAGAAGAATATTTCGTCGATGCTTCTAGGGTTCTGGTATTTTTGGGGTATTTATAGAGCAAAGAGGCGGTCCGGGGGCACCCGAGATGGGCACAACCCACCAGGGTGCGCCTGGGCCTCCTGGCGCGCCCTGGTGGGTTGTGCCCCCCTCGGGGCACCCCCTAGGTGCAACCAGGGCCCATTGCCTTCCTTCTGGCCCATAATAAATCATCATGGAGTTTCGTGGCATTTGGACTTCATCTGATATTGATTTCCTGCGATGTAAAAAACATGAAAAAAACAGCAACTGGCACTTGGCACTATGTTAATAAGTTAGTACCAAAAAATGATATAAAATGACTATAAAATCATTATAAAACATCCAAGATTGATAATAAAACAGCATGGAACAATCAAAAATTATAGATACGTTGGAGACGTATCAACCGCTTAAGCGGTACTACCGGGCTACTACCGTCCTACTGCTGCCAAAAGAAATTAAGCAATAGAAACTTTAACATAAAGGGTTTCCCAAGTGGTAATAGCAAGGGTAGTCCGTAACGAAAGTACCGCCTAAGCGGTGCTATACCGAGTGGTACTACCACCCGAGCACAAAAAAGCAGTCCTGAGACTAAAACAGCCATAAGTTCTGCATGCAGGCTCCGAAATGAGCAAACTCAAGCTTGTTGGTTATAATAAGAAGAGGCAGTAGAAAAATGCCAATGATATAGAGATGTGAAACCTCTATGAATGAAGAACCAACAGAAACTCCAACATCGAAAACATCATAGAAGAAGCATATGAACTCCGTTTTCGATGAACTCGAGCTTGTCATGAAGATGACCATAAGCTTTAAAACTCACAGAGAGAAACACCAAAACAAGAACCAATAAAGATGATGCAAGGATGCAATGGTTTGAGTTCTCTACGAACGATACGATCAAGGTACTCACTTGAGAGCCCCCCTTGATAGTACGACAATCGATCCTATAACCCAATCTCCCAACTACCACCATGAGACCGGTAAAATAGAAAACCTATCAAGGGAAAACCTTTGCCTTGGACATAGTCCACTTGAGCTAGATGATGACGATCCTGACTTCCTCAAGTTGGACCACCTTTCTTGATTGCGTTGGCTCGATGAAGACTAGTTGATTGCTCCCCCATACTCCACTATGGGTGAGCCACTCTTCGGCACATCTTCACAAGTTCACTGTCACCACAATGGATGGCAAGCTTCAAGCATGTGATCTCTTCGTGATGCTCCACTTGAACTTGCACACCGCAATCCTTGATGATGGTCACCATTTGATGTCATCCTTCATGGGTTGTATGAGATCTTTCTCTTGACGCAAGCCCATGAAAACATACCTAACCCGACATAGAACTCTCACGTAGACCATGGGTTAGTACACAAAAGCGTAATGGACAATGCTTACCATACCATGGGATCACTCGATCCCTCTCGGCACATCTTGTACGCTTTGTGTGTTGATCAACTTGATTCATTCTTTGACTTAGTCGTGATCAACCTTGTATCATGTCTTCTTTATGACCAATTGAATAGCACCTTGGTCATCACATAAACTCCTTGAAACCAACAAATGGACTTCAAGAGATGCATATGGACAAATCCTACGAATATACCTCAAGGCAATCATTAGTCCATAGAGAATGTCATCAATTACCAAAACCACACATGGGGCACCATACTCTTTCACTAACCCTAAACAACCCCGGATCGGAAGAACCGCCCCACCATATCACCATCATTGAATCAACGAAAGGAGAGCCAATAGTTTCAGTGTCATTGAAAGAGGGTACCGCTTCGCGTCCCTCGTTGCCTGTATAGCGGGAGACATGGGAACAAATTTTTCATGTCAAAAACTAGGCTCCTAACATGCTTTGCCGACCTCTTGTCCAATCTTGATGAACCAAAGGCTCGGTGGACCTTCGCCTCGTCCTCCTCGTGGCCACCGATGTTTGTGGACTTGCTTGGTAGTCTAAGGAATAATTTTTGACAAGCGACGAAGTGCTGGAGTTGGAACATGGAACATTTTTTTTAACAAAAACCTAAATATATTTCACCTCTGATAATTCTCAGTTGTTTAAGCAACGTTGATATATAGGGCAGAGCTGCCTTACGTTGATAGGGAAGATGAAGGGCGTAGACCCGTCGAAGGCAATGACGGTAAGAGCATCTCCAGCCGCGCCCCCAATAGGCCCTCCACAGGCGTTTTTGTCGCGCCGGCGCCCAAAAATCGGCCCAGTCGCGCCCCGAGGAGCCCGTTTTTCGCTGGCTAGGGCCGAAACTGGCGCCGGCGGACCCAAGCCGAACCCGGCGCTGGGGGCGCCTGGGGGCGCCGGCACAAGCGAAAAGGGGCGTGGGGCCGCTCTGTCGGCGAGTCGAGAGCCTCTTCCCGCCGTTTCTTCCCGCTTTTCCCCCCACTTCCCTCTCATTCTTTCCATTCCTCCCGCCAATCTCCCTCCCGCTCGCCTCCCAGCCAGCCGCCATGCCGCCAAAGAAGTACGTGATTCCCCGCGCCCCGACAACTGCGACCGCCGCCGTCGCCTAGCCGAAGCAGAGGAAGCCGAGGGCGCCGCCGTCCAAGCCACCGGGCCTGACCAACGCCGACTGGAGGGCAGAAGTTCAGCGGCGGGAGGCTGTCACCGCCGACCGGCGGAACAGGGCCAACGCTAAAAAGGCCCGGGACAGCGTGGTGCGTGCGGCTGCGGCTGCAGCGGACCAAGCTGCGGCGGATGAAGCCGAGGCGTCTCGCGTGGGGATGATGAATCCACCCGGCGGCCACGCCCAGCATGCGCCCTGGAGCCAGCAAAGCGTCGGCTCTCCGGCCGGCTTCTCGTCGTCGCCGCAACCATGGGGATGCACGCCGTCGCCGGGCTACGCCGACGGGGACGCGCACGGTGGGTTCAATTCCAACGTCACCTTCCCCCATGGACACCCGGCCCAGCGCACGCCCTCGCCCGCCTTCGCCGGCGTGCAGTACCCTCCATACAACTACTCGCCTCAGGCCTGCGCGTCCTCCCCGACACCCTCTCTCCGCCGTGTCGCGCTGCCCTTCTCACAAGCTTCCACGTCGCACCTCGGCGACACCGACGCCGACATGGACGACATCATCGCGGCAGGCTCGGCCACGGCCGCCGCGTCCCCCTGGTTCGCTACCCTAGACGACACGGTGGACCTCAGCGGTGGCATGGACGGCGAGCTCGAGTACGGCGACGAGGAGCCGGACGAGCAGGAGGAGGACGACGAGGAGGAGGAGGAGGAGGAACCGGCGACTGTTCCGGCGAGGAGGCGCATGAAGAAGAAGCGGGCGGCCAGGACCGGCAAGCCGCGCATCAAGTGGGCGTCCAAGGAGCAAGAATGTCTCGCCGAAGCGTGGAAAGTCGTGTGCCTTGACCCGACCACCGGCACGGACCAGAGCATCGAGACGTACTGGGAGCGCATCAAGGCCGAGTTCGACGAGCGCAAGCTCGTCGACCCCTACTTCAAAGGCGTCTACATGCAGCGCAGGTCGAAGGGAATGGCGAACCATTGGGGGCTCATCCAGGCGGCGTGCAACAAATGGCATGGGATCGTCGAGGAGGTCGTGGCTCGCCCGGAGAGTGGCGCCAACATTGAGGATCAGGTATGGCACGCCGGTCTCCTGCTTCTCTTCGCCGTGTGCGTTCGCCAACTGTTTGTTCCTCGGCGCAGCTGGTGCGCATGTTCGCCATGTATCGCCAGGACAACAGCGACCAAGAATTCAAGTACCTCCACGTCTTCAAGCGGATCGACAAGTGCGAGAAGTGGGCGGAAGTCCGGCGCACCCTCGCCAAGGCCAAGGAGACCTACAAACCGGACACGCCGACGCCGGGCGCGTCAGAAGGGCGGCCGGACGGCAACAAAGGGGCCAAGAAGGGGAAACACGCCGACGCGGCTATCGCGCGAGTGCAGGAGTCCATCGAGCATTGCCTCGCCGACGCACAGGCCCGGGCGGCCCTGCGTGAAGAGAAGACCGAGGCGCGGTGGTCGGCGTTGATGACGAACAGCGCCGTCAAGCTCGACCTGCTCCGGACCAACGTCGCCGCGAAGAAGAGGAACACCGACCTGGCTTTTCTGATGGGCGGGGTGGACATGCTCCAGAGCAACGACGAGAAGCTCAAGGCGTGGTACATGGCGGAGCGCGGCCTCATCCTGAACCAGCTGCCGGCGAGGGTGCCGCCAACTCCCGCGCCCACGCCGACGCCGCTGCCAAGCCCGAGTGATGATGCCTCCACGACGCCCAGCAGCACCGAAGCCGCGCCGACGCCGCCCAGCACAGAAGCAGCTCCGACACCGCCAAGCCCGTGTACGCCGACTCCGCCGACACCGGAGGCCGACCCCGCCGAGTGATGCACGCGTCCAGACCTATGGCGTTCTTTTTTTTTGTACGCCGGACTATTTGTTATCCGATCGCTGAACTGTGGCCTACGATCGCCGGACTGTGGTGGCCTACGATCGCCGGACTTGTGGCATCTTTTGTGATGAGCGGGAACGACCAAGTTTGCAATTACCGCGTCCTGAGGGCGTGACTGGGAGCTAGGTCGCCGCCAAGAGCCAATCTAGCGCCGGTTCGCCTTCAGGCCGCTTTTTTTAGGCGCCCTGGGGGGCGAATGGCTGGAGATGCTCTAAGCTTGTGCGTGGTGGCCTTCGTGGGGTGGTAGGAAGTCCCAGAACACGTGGTCAGAGCGGTTGGCACAGTAGCTGCTGAGCGGGGTGCAGGCGCTCTTGGTGTTCAAGTCTACCAGGCCGGAGCACGCCACCCTTCGCCTCAGTGAACCCGTACTCCGCCGGCTGATCGATGTACCGGAGCAGCGCGGCGGACGAGTTGAATAGCGCGTACAACCCACGCACGCACGCACACACACACGCACGCACCCTCTCAGACACGCGCACACACGCACGCCCGAGCCCGCCACGGTCAGACCCAGCGCGGCCACCGCACGCACGCGCGCACACACACGCACGCACCCTCCCAGACACGCGCACACACGCACGCCCGAGCCCGCCACGGTCAGACCCAGCGCGGCCACCGCACGCACGCACCCTCTCAGACACGCGCACACACGCACGCCCGAGCCCGCCACGGTCAGACCCAGCGCGGCCACCGCACGCACATATGCGCACCGCGCCTGTCCGGGCCGTGGCTTATTGCCCGACAGTGCAGGTCTGGGAGCTGGACAGTCATGGCGCTCGGCAGGCCCTTGGCCGCATTGTGGTACTGCACGGCCATGGCGTTCGCCACGACGCTGCAGACCTTAGTGGGGCTGATCTCCCGGAGCGACGGGGTGCATCCCACCTGCCCCGTGTCTAGGAACAACACCTTGCGCGCGCCGAGGTTGTTGAGGATGTCGAGCTGGTCCGAGAGGGTTTGCATGAGCGCGTTGACGTACCGCTGTTGCTGGGAGGGTGTGGCGGCGGGGTTGGCCTTGGCGTAGTGGATGATGTCATTGCTGCCGATGGTGATGGCAAAGATGGGCCTGGCCAGGTGGCTCGCGGCCTGGGCCTGCCCGAGGCTGCGCGCGAGAGATGAGTACACGCCTGAGTCACCGGAAGCGCCACCGGAAGCGCCATCTGCTTGTCGAAGGTGATGCACTTGTTCTTGTTTGTGGCGTTGGAGACTCCTGCGCCACCGGAAGCGAAGTTGACGCCGTTCACGTAGTTGGCATTGCTGCTCGAGGACAAGGTCGCTAGCCCAAGCTTGTCGGCTGCATGCATATATGTCAGGGAAGAATTCCAGATTCATATACAGAACTCTAGATCCAGAATGGAAATCACCAAAGTTGGGCCTGTAATGAAAGTTACAGCGTGGAGTATCATACACTGCTATTCATATGCTATCATAATACCACCAAACTCAAGTTTGGTACTTTTAGATGATTCCGTTTATTATTTTAAATGACTCGTGGTAGTACTTCATTTGTTACGATACTGTCTATCACGATATGATACAAGTATTATCTTTTTTTTCTAAACTAATATTATATCATACTTCAATGTCTAGTTCTACATCATAACTAGATTATGATACACCACCATGAGACAAATTGGGAGTTTTCAAGTCAAATTGGGAGTGAGCAATAGGGACCGCGTAATAAAATTGGCAAAAAACTTGCCCGCGCGCGAATGCAACATAGCTGTGTCGATTTCAATTATTCATTTCTCTCGTTTGCTTCGCAGAATATCATGAATAATTATTTCTCAAAAAGATCATGAGTACTCGTTGATTGAGAGATTGAGCCTCACTGTAATTGCGAGATGAGAATGCACGCAGCAGGCAAGGGAAGAATGGTATTCGATTGTTCAAGTGAAGAATGAGTAGGTAACGCACCGAGGAAGTCGGCGGAGTTCTTGCCGTTGCTGAAGCGGCCGGTGGCCTTCCTCCCCGGGTAGTCCATGCCGTTGTGCGTGAAGTCCGCCTTGATCGGCGTCAGCAGATGGTTGTTGTTCCCCACATCCACCAGCGAGTCGCCGAACACGTACAATGCCGGCACGGAACCTGCGATTGCTGCAGCCGCCATCAAAGCCATGATGAACAAGGAGCAACAAGCAAATACACTGGCACCCGCCATTGCTAGCTAGGTCAAACAAACAAGTGTTTGAGCAGCGCGCGCGGTACTATACCGGTGTGTGTTTCACTTTGCAAGTACTTAATGTGTTAACAGAGTTCAGTTCAAGAGGTTTGGCTGATGACAGATTATACGCTGCACAAAGGAGTTCCTTCATTGTTTAAGTGTGTGTCCAAGTGCATTGGGTTGTGGAGAAGATGGCATGGCTCTGATATCTCCATCTCTATCTTTATATCTCTATCTCTATCTATACATATATCTCCGTCGTATGTGTTCACATGCAAATCATATCTCTATATCTCTATATTTATATTTTATATCAATATGTATCTATCTATCTACATCTACACTAAAGAACGCCTAGCATTCACCCTCCATTTCCCGGGTTTTTCCGTCTTTGCCCGTCCCTCACTCCCTTGGTTTGCTGGAAAAATATTCAGTGGACACTTTCGGCTCGAGTGAGATGTGCCACGACGCAGATAGAATCACAGGATAATCGGATGAAGAAGAAGACTAGTATGATTTCAATATAGTTTTTTTTACTGATCGTTCTGCGTCCAGCTGTCTGTCCATTATACTGATTTTTGTTTTCCGGGATATTAGTAATATCTAAGATACCCTTTGAATGTCTTTATTTAAAATAATATTTTTGTTTGAATATGTCCTCTAAAAAGTATTGTTTGAATTTTCTGAATCTCGAAATTGTATTCAGAACCATGAACATCTATTAAAAATCCATGAATATTGTATAATAATAACGAAACGATGAAAATAGAAAGTGAACACTTTTGTGAGTGTGTTTTATATTTTGTGAGTGTGTTTTATATTTTATGATTTTTAAAATTTTGTGAACACTTTTTGAAACTTGTGAAAAGGGAGAAAATGATAAAATAAAAAGGGAAAAAAATAAGAAAACCGAAAGCAAACCAGAAACTGGAAAAAAGGGAAATCCCCAAAAAACAGCAAAAGAAGAAAGAGTAAAAACCGGCTTCAAAATGGCCTGACCGAGTGACTGTGTCCCCAGGGCATTTGATCGACAATTTGTAGAAGTGAGCACGTTGTGGAGCTCCAAGCGTACAAATGCGCACTTCTACAAGTTGAAAGTTGGAACGTCGAACCATTTTTATAAAGTACTCCCTCCGTAAACTAATATAAAAGCGTTTATAGAATATTAAAATAGTGATCTAAACACTCTTATATTAGTTTACAGATGGAGTATAAAGTATATTTGGCATTTTCTAAATTTCAGTTGTATAATCTGTTTAAAAATCCCAGTCAACTAGAATTGCACACTGCTTAGTGAAATCCCAGTGAATTTTCTTTTTTTTGTAAATTATGCACACTAGTAGAAAAAGGGTCAAATGTGAAGCACATTAGTGCCGGTTTGAATTTGAGCCGGCACTAATGTGTCCATTAGTGCCGGTTCCAACGGCTAGCCGGGCCGCTCTCATTAGTATCGGTTCTTGGCGAACCTTTAGCACTGGTTCGTGTCACGAACCGGTACTAATGAGAATGGTGGCAGGATGTTGTCAGTCTGGGGCCCTTCCAGCACCTTTAGTACCGGTTCGTGACACGAACCGGTACTAAAGGTCGTCCTACATAAACCCTTCGTCCACCCGAGCTCGCTCTGTTCTTCTCCTTTCCCCTCTCCTCTCTGTTCTTCCCCTCTTCCTCTCGAGCTCATCACACATTTTGCCCAAAATTTGTCAAGATTTGAAGGCCCCCATCCATTCAAATGATCACAAAGGTTAGCAACTTTGTCCTTTCATCCCTCATTGCTAGATTAGCTCTTGCAATGCTTTATATAGTGATTAATTTGTGAGTTTAGTAATTTGGGAGGAATTATATGTGCTAGTATTTGATTTATATGCAATTTGAGGTCAAAAATAACACTTAGTTTGCATATGTAGGTGTGGTTTACTTACTGCCTTCTAAATCTCCGTCGTAACCACCGTCGATCGCCCGCACCGTCCCGTCGCCGGCACCACCTTGTGGTGAGCCTCTTGTTCATGAATGTTTTATATAAAAAATTGATGTTTGTGTGATTTGGATATATAGTTACTCGTATAATTATCTTACCCGTACGTTGTTTGTTATACATAGTGCCATGGTTTTGATATCCGTCCCCGTCGGCCCTCGTCCTTGTTATGATTCGGATGTGGTATATTCTCTTTTAAAACTATTTGTTGCATTTCGTGTTTATGACAAATTATGCCCATCAAGTTGACATAGATATTTTTATCTAGGAGGTATGTGAACCGGAAATTCCAACCGACCCTATTGTCGAGAGGTTAAATTTAGTTGAAAGAGAAAACGAGTATTTGAAAGAAAAATTGAAAAGAATTGAGGGGGAGAAGATGGAATTGGAGTTGCATGTTGCCGATGTCGTCGATGATCACAAGATCAAGATGGAGAAAATGCGCTTGAAGATTAGAAAGATTAGAAAATATGCCATTGATAGTGAGGCTTGGTATCATTATGCTGTTGGATCAATTGTTACCTTAGTTGCGATCTTGATCGCATTTGTTGTTGCATTTAAATGCTTTAGCTAGAGAGTTATTTGTTTGTTGCATTTAAGTGTTGTATGAACTTTATGTATGAACTTGTATTAATTTGGTCTTTTCGGTGTTGTGTAATGAAGATGAGCCGACAATGGATGTACGATGACCGATGCTCTCCCGAGTTCATTAATGGCGTGCAAACTTTTCTGCTTGCGGCTGAGGCAAACAAGCGGGCGGATGGTTTTATGCCTTGTCCATGTGCTGGCTGTAAGAATGATCACAATTACTCTAAGTCAAGAACCATTCACGTCCACCTGTTTGAGTCCGGTTTCATGCCCCACTATAATGTTTGGACCAAGCACGGAGAAAGAGGGGTTATGATGGAAGACAATGAAGAAGAAGAGGACGACGACAGCTATCCTGGCCATGGGTTCCCTGAATACGATGATACAACAATGGGGGAAGAAGCTGAGCCGGCAATGCGGGAAGAAGCTGAAGAAGAGGCATCAGATGAGCCCGCTGATGATCTAGGTCGGGCCATTGCCGATGCAAAGAGAAACTGCGCAAGTGATTTGGAGAAGAAGAAGTTGCAGCGCATGTTAGAGGATCACAAGAAATTGTTGTACCCGAATTGCGAAGCTGACAAGAAAAAGTTGGGCACCACACTGGAATTGCTGCAATGGAAGGCAGAGAATGGTGTATCTGACAAGGGATTTGGAAAGTTGCTGGTAATGATAAAGAATATGCTTCCAAAGGACAACGAATTGCCCGAGAGTACGTACGAAGCAAAGAAGGTTGTCTGCCCTCTAGGGTTAGAGGTGCAGAAGATACATGCATGCCCTAATGACTGCATCCTCTACCGCGGTGAGTACGAGGATTTGAACGCTTGCCCGGTATGCGGTGCATTGCGCTATAAGATCAGCCGCGATGACCCTGGTGATGTCGAGGGCGAGCGCCCCAGGAAGAAGATTCCTGCCAAGGTGATGTGGTATGCTCCTATAATACCACGGTTGAAACGTTTGTTCCAAAACAAAGAGCATGCCAAGGCGATGCGATGGCACAGAGAAGACCGTAAGAAAGACGGAAAGTTGAGAGTACCCGCTGACGGGTCGCAGTGGAGAAAAATCGAGAGAAAGTACAGGAAGGAGTTTGCAGGTGACGCAAGGAACGCATGGTTTGGTCTAAGCGCAGATGGCATTAATCCTTTTGGGGAGCAGAGCAACGACCATAGCACCTGGCCTGTGACTCTATGTTTGTATAACCTTCCTCCTTGGTTGTGCATGAAGCGGAAGTTCATTATGATGCCAGTGCTCATCCAAGGCCCTAAGCAACCCGGCAACGACATTGATGTGTACCTAAGGCCATTAGTTGAAGAACTCTTACATCTGTGGAATGGAACATGTGTACGTGCGTGGGATGAGCACGGACAGGAAGAATTTGACCTAAATGCATTGCTGTTCGTGACCATCAATGATTGGCCTGCTCTCAGTAACCTTTCAGGACAGACAAACAAGGGATACCGCGCATGCACGCACTGTTTGGATGATACCGACAGTATATATTTGGATAATTGTAGGAAGAATGTGTACCTGGGACATCGTCGATTTCTTCCGAGCAGGCATCCCGTAAGAAAGAAAGGCAAGCATTTCAAAGGTGAGGCGGATCACCGGACGAAGCCTCGCCACCGTACTGGTGCTGATGTACATGATATGGTCAAGGATTTGAAGGTAGTCTTTGGAAAGGGTCCTGGCGGACAACCTGTTCCGAATGACGCTGACGGACGCGCACCCATGTGGAAGAAGAAATCTATATTTTGGGACCTGCCCTATTGGAAAGACCTAGAGGTCCGCTCCGCAATCGACGTGATGCACGTGACGAAGAATCTTTGCGTGACCCTGCTTGGCTTCTTGGGCGTGTATGGGAAGACAAAAGATACACCTGAGGCACGGGAGGACCAGCAACGTATGCACGGAAAAGACGGCATACATCAGGGTCATGCCAGCTACGCTCTTACCAAAGAAGAGAAGGAAATCTTCTTTGAATGCCTGCTCAGTATTAAGGTACCGTCTGGCTTCTCGTCGAATATAAAGGGAATAATAAATATGGCAGAGAAAAAGTTCCAGAACCTAAAGTCTCATGACTGCCACGTGATTATGACGCAACTGCTTCCGGTTGCATTGAGGGGGCTTCTACCGGAAAACGTTCGATTAGCCATTGTGAAGCTATGTGCATTCCTCAATGCAATCTCTCAGAAGGTAATCGATCCAGAAATCATACCAAGGTTAGAGAATGATTTGGTGCAATGTCTTGTCAGTTTCGAGTTGGTGTTCCCACCATCCTTCTTCAACATCATGACGCACGTCCTAGTTCACCTATGCGAAGAGATTAACGTTTTGGGTCCTGTATTTCTACACAATATGTTCCCCTTTGAGAGGTTCATGGGAGTCTTAAAGAAATATGTTCATAACCGTGCTAGGCCAGAAGGAAGCATCTCCAAGGGCCATGAAAATGAGGAGGTCATTGAGTTTTGTATTGACTTTATTCCTGACCTTAAGCCGATTGGTGTTCCTGAATCGCGGCATAAGGGCAGACTGGATGGAAAAGGCACGCTAGGAGGGGATCAAATAATATGTATGGACGGACATTCTCTCACTGAAGCACACTACACAGTTCTACAGAATTCCGCCTTGGTGGCTCCGTATATGGACGAACACAAGAATTTTCTACGCTCCAAACACCCGGAGCGGTCTGATGACTGGATTACACGTGAACAAACAGGACTTTCGCCGGCTGGTTGCAGACACGTACCATGCATGACGCCTCTATTGAAGATGACCTGTACTCGCTGTCCCAGTTACCATCTTCGAATATAATGACTTTCAAAGGGTACGAGATAAATGGGAATACATTTTACACGATCGCCCAAGATAAGAAGAGCACCAACCAAAACAGTGGTGTCCGCTTTGATGCAGCAACCAAGACGGGTAAGGAAACATATTATGGTTACATAGAGGACATATGGGAACTTGACTATGGACGTGGTTTGAAGGTCCCTTTGTTTCGGTGCAAATGGGTCAATATGACACGAGGCGGGGTAACGGAAGACCCGCAGTACGGAATGACAACAGTGGATCTCAACAATCTTGCGTATGCAGACGAACCATTCGTCCTAGCCAATGATGTGGCACAGGTTTTCTATGTGAAGGACATGTCTACCAAGCCGAGAAAAAGAAAAGATAAGGAAGCGAATGCATCATACGATGAGCCAAAGCGCCACATAGTTCTTTCTGGGAAGAGAAACATCGTGGGAGTGGATGACAAGACAGACATGTCAGAAGATTATGAAAAGTTTGATGCAATTGCTCCATTCACAGTGAATATTGACCCGAGCATCCAGTTAAATGATGAAGATTTTCCATGGTTACGGCGCAAAGGGACACACGCGGAGAAAAAGTTTCACACCCAAAGATCTGGGATGTGATTGGCTTCACTATCATCACTTTCTTCTGTGTTTCACACCCAGGAGGGAATCTCTGTAATAGTTAGGGTAGTTATGTGTTTTGGCATTTGAAACGCGAAGAAATTTTATGTGCAAACAAATTCTTTCATGCATTTACTGATTTTTTGAGCTAAATGACCCTGAAATTGAAAAGCACTTCAAATGAACTTAGAAAAGGTTGAAAGTTGGCATGGTATCATAATTTCACCCACATAGCATGTGCAAAAAGTACAGAGGGTTACGGCAAAAACTGGATGCACTTCGTGTACAAAATGGACAATCTCTTTCGAAGTATCAGGGTTTCGGACGAAAACTCATCTGTTACAAAGGCATTTCATTTTTTAAATAACCTAAGCATTACCAAATTGAATATAATGATAAAACACACTAATATTAAACATAAGAAAAAAGAATCACTGAGAAATCTATTTTCAAAGTTAAGTTATTCACAAACTAGTGATTCACACAAATTTCAAATAATTCAAAATTTAAACTATTCAAATTTGAAAACTACCGGCACTAACAGAAAGTTTGTAATTTTTGTACCTAAAGCAAAAATATTCACAAAGAAACTCTAAATACAGCAAAAAACAACTCAAAATAAATAAAAAAATAAATAAGCAAAAAAATAAGAAAATAAAAAAGCCCGCCTACTGCGCCACAGCGGCCTGCATACGACTAGAAACCCAACCAGTTGTTGGGCCAGGATGCAGGCCCAGTAGGCCCATAGGGCAGCACAGAACATTTAGGCCCAGTAGGCCTGCTTTGTAGAGGAGCTCGAGAGAGCTACCACACTGAGGCTTATAAACCAGTGCGGACGCCCCTCGGCTAGCGAGGTGGGACTAAACATGTCGCACAGCACCTACGCCCGCGCACCCCCTTTAGTATCGGGTGATGGCTCCAACCGGTACTAAAGGTGGGGTCTTTAGTACCGGTTGGAGCCACCACCCGGTACTAAAGGTGGGCGCTTCCCGCCGCTTGGCCTGGCCAAAATTGACCTTTAGTACCGGTTGGTGGCTCCAACCGGTACTAAAGGCCCATCCTATATAAGAAAACACTTCAAAAAATTCAGTTTGTCATGTGCTTCTTCTCCTCTGCCCCGTCGCCCGCCGCCCCCCGTCGCCACCCCTCGTCGACGCCCCCGTCCCCGCCCCGTCCCCGTCCCCGTTGTCCCCGTCCCCGTCGTCGCCGCCCGGCCCGGCCGTCCCCATCCACGTCGTCCCCATCGCCGCCCCATCCCCGTCGCCGCGCCCCGCCCCTTCGCGTCGTCCCCACCCGGCCCGTCCCCGTCCCCGTCGTCGCCCGCCCCGTCCCCATCCCCGTCGTCGCCGCCCGTCGCCGTCCCCGTCGCCGCCCCCCGTCGCCTCGCCTCGCCGGTGAGCTCCTGCCCCGGCCGCCATGTCCACACACACACACATTGTTTTTTAGTTTTTTAGTTATAAATTTTAGTTATAGAAATTTTTCTGTTTTTTAGTTATAGAAATATTAGAAATGTTATAGAAATGTTAGTTATATAGAAATGTTATAAATTTTTCTGTTTTTTAGTTATAGAAATGTTAGCAATTTTAGAATTAGTTTTAGCTAGATGAATTAGATTAATGTCAAATTGTTAGAAAAATTTAGAATTTGCATATAGAATTTTAGTTATCACAATCCAATCATTTAAAAAATGTTACTTTTTGCGGGCATATAGTATTTGTTCTCGACGATGCCCGGCCCGCATCCTCGCCGTCGACCCGTTCGCGACGACGTCCGGCTGACCCATGTCCGGGACTGGGCTCCGCCGGACTGGCACTGGGAGGTGCTACCTACAGGGGCGTGCCGCTTGGTGAGGAACCCAGCCTCGGGTCCCGTCGTCGACCCTGGTCTCCTTTGCTGGCGTTCGCGTGGGCCACATTCGGTGCAGAGGGAGCCGGCCCCGCCGGAGGTGGTGCGTCGTCGTGTCAGGAGGAGGACGAGCACGTCCATCGCTACATGGCTGCTATGGACGTCGGGTTCTCCAATACCTGGCAGGTTCTTTGGGCAGATGACCGGAGATATGATCCTGTGATGGTTCCTTCTCTTTGGTTGTCCACCGCCCGCGCCCCAGGAACCTCGAGTGGCCTAGATTCTTCTGTAGTATTCGATCTTTATTAGCATCCATGTATTCGAGATTATATATTATTCGAGACGATGTATTCGAGATTATATATTATTCAAGACGATGCATATTATGTACTATATGATTCAGTTTTTCCTTATTGATTGCATCCATGCATTGTAATTTGAATACTAAATTGTTTTATATTTCTTCTGGATTAGTTAAATAAAAGCTATGGCGGACAATACCGGCGGAGAGGGAGAAGAGGCCCTGTTCGAGATCATACGCAGCCCTCGCGGGCCAGATGATCTGAATGAAGCAGATGACGGCTCCCAATATCTGAACAATACCGGGGAGGGTGATGATAAGATATTCGATCTCGACAACCGAGCTGATGAAGTCATGAACTATGATTATGATTATGATGACGCAAACAATGTTGATCTTGAAATAACAAAGACTACCGGCCAGGTATATTTATATAAGCAGGCATCTGGTGATCATCACATGTTTTTTTTATTTGAAGATATATTAACGAATCGATCTTTCTTCTTTCAGCCCTCCGGATCGAGCAAATCTGCTTCTACAGACAGCAGGACAAAGCGAAGCCCGGGCAAAAAGTTGAAGGAGGGTGTAAAGTACAACATCGACTCCATCAAAGCTAATGGCGAACCCCTCATGCCTAAGAACATTGCGAACAAGTTCGTTCGTCAGTGCAGAGTTCTTGTGAAGGACCAACTCTCGATCTCCATTCAAGAATGGAAAGAGCCAAAAAATAAACGTCCAGATGTTACTTGGGTCGATGACAAAGCAAAAAAAACGCTTTGGGAATCTCTGATGGAACATTTCACCCTACCAGATCATTTCACTGATGCAGATGTGCAGAAAGTCAAGGATGCTACTCTTAGGAAGATGGCAGTTGTATTCAACACCCACAAGAAAACTGTATGGGCCAACTACGTCGCTGCAGAAAGGAAGACTCCAGAATTCAAGGGAACACTGGAGAAGCAAAGAGAACACTGGCCCGCTTTCGTGAAATTCAAGGAATCAGAATTATCTAAGAAACGGTCGAGAAAAAACAAGGCCAATGCCGCAAAAAAGACGCAGTTCCATAGGCTGGGGCCAGGTGGCTACGCGGTGGCAATGCCTAAGTGGGATAAGTCTGAGCAAGAGATGGTGGATGCAGGGGTCACTCCAGTTACTAGGAGTTGGCCCCCCAGGTGCAGAACTTGGTTCTATGCGCATGGGGGGCGTTGGACCCGAAGACAGGCCTAGTTTTGAAGAAGGCAAGTCTAAAAGGAGCCGAACAAAAGTTACTTGACGCAATAGAAGATGCTCGAAAGGGGGTGTTCACGCCCAACAGAGAGAACGATGAGCTTACGCGCGCCCTGGGAAATCCTAAACACCCGGGAAGAGCACGAGGCAAGGGCGTTATTCCCTGGTATGAGGGCTTTTCAGAATGGAACGATGACTACAAGTGTCGGGCAAGAAAGAAGATGGAGGAGGAGAAGAAGAGGAAGCTGGAGGAGGAGCAGAGGAAGCACGAAGCAGAACGCCTTCAAGGCCTAGAAGCATTGCACGCGGACTTGGCACTCAAATTCCAGCGGCAGCAGCAGCAGATCGACTCACTTAGCCAGGAAAGGGGGTCTCAGCAGCGGCAACAGCTAGCGGATGATCCAACATTGGATAGCACCGTCCCATCCATGCCGAGAAGCAGCGTTGGTTCCACCCCGGGCGACACACTGCTGGATAGATACCCTGTGGATGACATCATAGAGAACACTAACTGTGAGCTACACTTCAAAATGAAGAACATATCCATGAAGGTGGCGGACGCCGTTGCGTTTACAAATCCCCCCGAAGCAACCTTCCATTGCAACCCAATTCCAGCGGGCTATGCTCGTGTCTTGGTTGATGAGGTGGTGGACCAATATTCGGGGCTAGAGCTTGACATTCCTGGAGGTGACGACGAGCACACACTGGGAGAGGCCATACATCGTATCATCCTATGGAGAAAGGATTGCATCATCTTTCGAAGGCCACCGACACCGCGTCAGCCGACTCCTCCTCGAAGTCCGCCACCGAGTCAGCAGACTCCCACTCCTCCAAGTCCACGAACGTGTGAGCCGACTCCTCCTCGAAGTCCGCCACCATGTCAGCAGACCCTCGCTCCTCCAAGTCCACGAACGCGTGAGCCGACTCCTCCTCGAAGTCCGCCACCGTGTCAGCAGACTCCCGCTCCTCCAAGTCCACCATTGCGTGAGCATACTCCTGCTCCAACTCAGCCACATCAGCCGTCTCCGCCGCCTCAGCAATCGCAGAAGAAAGCCGCCGCAGCTATGGTGCATAGCGGTACGAGTCGAGGTAGTACAGGAGGTACAGGCGGAGGCAAGCGATATAAATATGGTCCAAGCCTCACTCCTCTTCCTCAGAGGCCTTACGACATGACCGTGGAGCAAAACGCAGCCATAGTGCAGGCCCAACTGGACGCCCATTTTGGACCAAAACCAGCACCGCCGCCAAGGGAGAAAGTGCCTGAGGAAAAGATTGACCACTTCATTCGTATGGCTAGACCACCAGTTCCCAAGCCTGTTGACTCAGACTATGAGCGCCAAATCAGGAAGGCACATCGAGCACAACTACAGAAGGAAGCGAGCTCGAGCTCGAGCCAACAAGCAGCTGGCAAAAAATGCGGGAAAACTGTTCCCCAGCTGGGAGAACAGGCTGCGCAATCGATCCCCCCGCTTGTTGTGCCAACAACACATGAGAGTACGCGCGCCCTATATTATTGTGGGCAAACCGTTCCCCAGCTGAACAATCTGGTAATAACTGAGGAGCATATAAACCAGGCTAAAATGCTCAATATCAGTGTTGGACAACTCCTCGAGATCGAGCCCATGTCTCCGCTTAGAGAGGAGGAAATAAAACGGAAATATGTCCGGGGCCAACCTTTGGTCGAGCCCGAGGAGGTCAAGAACCTCCCAACAAGAATGTATGAATTGCATCAGTGGTAGATGAACATTACCAAGAATTCCAATCGAGAGTCCCTCATGGTGAAAGTCAAGGAAGAGCATTACTTCCATGAGCTAGCTCTGTCCGTTGAGTATTCAGAACTATTTCGGTTATTCAATCAAGATGCACTCAACAAATCTATCGTCAATTGCTATTGTCTGTAAGTGATTTCTTTTTGTAATTTAAGTCTCAAACTAGCTTTAGTGCTCATTGATCGATCATTACCTGTAATTATCCTCACTATATTCTTTTCTGTGGTATTATGCAGGATGAAGATCTATGAAATGAAAAAAGTTGGACGCTATGGCATTGGGTTCATTGACCCAAATACCGTTAATGAATACACATGGAAATTGGAATGGTATAGACAAGATGTAGAGAATAAAATGCTAGAGTTCTTGAAGCGCCTCAATACCAATGAAGATATACTGCTTCCTTACAACTTCCTGTGAGTCACACTGTCTTGTACTACAAATTCTGTTTTTGCTTACTAGCTAGCTAGATGTTAATAATTAAGTTTTAGGGTTTAGGGTAGTTGATTAGTGTTATGCACATGCCCGCTTAATTAAGACATGCAAACGTGTGCGCATGCAGTTTCCACTGGATCTTATTAGACATTTAAGTTGAAGAAGGAAAAGTTGAAGTACTGCACTCACTACTTAAAAAAGAAAGTGACTACACCATCTTGAAGGGGATAGTCAACAGGTAATTTCAATCATTATTAACTCTATCTCGGCCTATTTAGTTCGTCATTTCCTGATATGAACTACTTAATAACCCATTTATTAATTTTCTTTGCCGGCGGGCAGGGTTTGGGCAAAGTTCATCAAGGTGACTCCAGGAAAATGGGCAGAAAAGCTGTTTTGGTATCGATCCAAGGTAAGTAATTAAGTAATACTAGCTAGCTAGCTACCATCTCTTTAATTCTTGTTTCAATACCATTAATTAATTAATTATCATGCTTGATTAATTATTACCTGATTAAATTCAATTCTCGTAATGGCCCTGAAGCAGGCGTCGGGGACTAATGTGTGTGCATTCTACGTTTGCGAGAACATTCGCATGATGGCGTCCGAAAGGAGCAGATCTGATAGACAGCAATGGGTACGTTTCACATAACACTATTCACAATTTTTACATGATTATCGATATCTAGTCACACAACTAATACACATGCATGCATATTGATCTCCTTCTTAACAGTTCCATGACGTGCGGGAGAAGCTCCTACTAACGGAGCGCATACGAGCACTTCAAGAGGAAATAGCGGGATTTTTGCTCGACCAGGTCATAGATCCCAAAGGAGAATACTATTACCCGCTACCGCCCCATGAACCACTTGTCATCATGCTCCGAAGGCACCAAGGCAACATGTAGGAGAAATTGTATATATACCTAATTGTATAAATATATACATGCATGTGTATGTGTGAATAATAATGGTGGTTGTGAGACATTCGATGATATATATATATATATATATATATATATATATATATATATATATATATATATATGCATAACGTGTACAATATGTAGTATCGTAAAATACCAGCAAACAAAAAATATTAAATGAAAAAAACAAAATTAAAGGAAAAATAAAATAAAACCAAAACCCCCTCAAATATTGTGGTACCGGTTGGTGTTACCAACCGGTACTAAAGGGCTCCCCGCCCCCGGCGCTGGCTCGTGCCACGTGGGTGCACTTTAGTGCCGGTTCGTGCCGAACCGGTACTAAAGGGGGAGACCTTTAGTCCCCACTCTTTAGTGCCGATTGCGGAACCGACATTAAAGGCCCTTACGAACCGGTGATACATCCCGGTTTTGCACTAGTGGCATGGAGTGACTTAGAGATGGTGATGGTTAGACGTTGACCAAAGGCTTCAAAATACGACTTGGACTTTGGAGAAAAATTTAGGCAGGCGATGAATATATAGCTCCAATATATATTTGATGATGAATCTAGTGCTAGTCTACATACAATTCTATATGGCACTGAGCTGCTTTACATTGATAGGGAAGATGAAGGGCGCGGATCCGTCGAAGGCGGTGGCGGTGAGCATCCGCGCGGTGGCCTCCGTGGGATGGTAGAAGTCCCAGAACACGTGGTCGGAGCGGTTGGCGCAGTAGCTGCTGAGCGGGGTGCAGGCGATTTTGGCGTTCATGTCCCCGAGGCCGCAGCACGCCGCCTTGGCCTCGACAAACCCGTACTCCGCCGGCTGGTCGATGTACCGGAGCAGCGCGGCAGAGGAGTCGAAGAGCGCGTAGTGCAGGTCCGGGTGTTGCGCCGCCATGCCGCTGAGGACGCCCTCGGCCGCCTTGTTGTACTGCACAGCCATGGCGTTGGCCACGGCGCTGCAGACCTTGGTGGAGCTCATCTCCCGCAGTGACGGGGTGCAGCCCACGGGCCCCGTGCCGAGGAACAGCACCTTGCGCGCGCCGAGGTTGTAGAGGCTCTGCAGCTGGCCCGAGAGGGACTGGATGAGCGCGTCGACGTACTGCTGCTGCTGGGAGGGTGTGGCGGCGGCGTTGGCCTTGGCGTAATGGATGATGTCGTTGCTGCCGATGGTGATGGCGAAGATGGACTTGGTCAGGTGGATTGTGGCTTGGGTCTGGCCAAGGCTGCGCGCCAGGGAAGCGTACACGCCCGAGTAATACTCGATCTGCTTGTCGAAGGTGATGCACAGTTCCGTATTTGTGTCGTTGGAGACTCCTGCGCCACCGGAAGCGAAGCTGACGCCGTTGACGTAGTTGGCGTTGCTGCTCGAGGACAAGGCCAGGTACGGTGGCGAGGTCGCCAGCCCGAGCTTCTCGGCTGCATGAATACATGCACACGAGTGAGTATATATCAATCACAAACTCAAAATCTGCAAAGTGTACGTTTTGAAAGTTATATATATCCTTCAACGTCATGGTCGGAGAACACCGGTCGTTTTTCTCCCGATTAGAATCGTGAGAACGTACATTACACGTCGATCATTATGCATGGCAACGAATTTGACTCAATGTGGCTGAACTCACCAATTGCTAGCTTGGGGTGAAAGACATGGCCAAGACAACTACGTCTACAAAAATATATGCAAAACTGAAAATATATACTTTCTTATGGCCGCCAAATCTGCACGTAGCTGGCCAAGTCATAGTTGCTACAACTTGGATATAGTAGTGAAAAGTCGTACACTTTGTCAAGTTAAATTAAAAAAATTGGGGCTGAAGAATAGGAACATAGCTGGGATAGGTGTTGATTACACTTTCTCTGCAGCAGAGGATATATCTGATTGACACTGTGAACGTGTCATCTAACTTATTTAACTAAGTAACTAACCTAGCTCGGGCCGTACAAACTAGTAGCAACAGGCAAGAAAAGAGTAGATTATTGATTGGTATTCGATGGAGTGAAATGAGCAGGCAACTCACCTAGGAAGTCGGCGGAGTTCTTGCCGTTGCTGAAACGGCCGGTGGCCACCCCGCCCGGGTAGTCCATGCCGTTGTGGGAGAAGTCCGCCTTGAGCACCGTCAGCAGGTGGTTGTTGTTTCCAACGTCGGCCAGCGAGTCGCCGAACACGTACACTGCCGGCACGGTCGCTGCCGTTGCCACGGCCATGAAAGCCATGATGACAAGGCTACAAGAAGCGACTACCCTGGAACCAGCCATTCCTAGCTAGCTGAGATCGACAAACAACTGTTGCTTCGAGCAGCTAGAGCGGTGTGTGTTCTGCACTCGCACTACCTCTCACACTAGACAATGAGTTGAGTTCAGGAGGTTTGGCTGACGGCAATTTATAGGCCGCACAGGATCGAGTGGAAGCGAGCGTGCAAGCACGGGACAGATAAAACATTCTCTGTTCTAAAATGGAGGATAAAACATTCTACTTCCATATGTGTGTACTAAAAAAGAGCGCGGCATAGGAGTACGTACGTTGTTGATGTGCGTGTGTATGTGCTCTGTGGTGTGGAGAAGACGGCATGGCGATCACATAAATAAACGACCATTTCCTAAATAAAATAATAAACGACCAGAATAACAGTCGACCGTATAGGACGGGTCGCCGTCCGGTTCCCCTACATGATCTGGCGTGCCCTCACGGCTCTCTATCTCTCCCGGCCGCAAGTGTTCACATATATTTTCGAGGTATGAGATTGCTATAACCGGACTTGCTTCACATATATGATACTATTTTTTTTGAAACATTTGTGCTTTTTTCTTATATATTATCAGAGTATGCGGCGTGTTTTTCTCTCGGGTGTAAGTGTTCACATGAACAAAGTGGATATGGGTACCATATTTTTTTGGCGTCACCAAGTTGTGTCAACTCACCGAGTGACACCACTTCCGCGCATTTTTATAGGGGCTGGGGGCATCGTCATTCGTTAGTGTTTATTGTGTTCATCATGTTGTCTGGTTTGCCATGTCGTGGTCTTCTATTGCGGGTAGAATCCTGATGGTTGGGTTTTTGCTGCCGTCATGGTTTTCTATTCCATGTGGTAGTCGTCTCTAAGGTTTATGATGTTCGTTATGACTTTCTATTCTGAGTGGTTGCCGTCGTCAGGGTTGATGATATCCACAGTGGTTTTTATTCTGGGTGGTTGCCTTCCCTGGGGTTTTTACCATCTAGTGGTTCTTATCCCCTTGAGGTGTGTCGATTGCTCTTGTCATGGTTCTTTATTGTTGGTAGTTTCAACGTTCGTGGGGTTTTCATCATCCGACGTGGTGGTGACGAGTTTGTGCAAGGGTGGGTTGATATGTGTGGTATCATTCTTTTGAGTACAAAGAAAACAGCCAAGTACTAAGCTTCTCTGGAACGGCGCCTGGAAAGTATCTTGATGACGCAATCACACATATCATCGTAGTACCTTTCTAGGAAGTATTTCCAACTTTTTTTTGTTGAACTTGGATAGCTAAGATTAGGTGTTCCCTATTTACTACAATTTGAGTTGTCACGGTCATTAGTCGCATACACACCCAAAAAGTATCTGAATTTGGTTGTTGGCACTTTATATTTTCTTAAAAATAATGGTACAAAAGTTAGCCATGCTATCTTTATCAAGGCACATAACGGAAAGGTAAAGCTAAAGGAAGAACAAATAATGTACAAATAAGAATTTAAAGACTAAAATAAATTAAACAATTCTCAAGGTAATAAACAACATCTAGGCACAAGGTACACTGATATACTAACAACGGTTAGACAACGAAATAACAATGAGGATGAAAACATGTCCAGGACACAGTGGCGTAGCTAGGGGGTGGCCAGGGTGGTCCATGGACCACCCTGGAATTTCCCCATAGCTTGTATATAATGTAGTAAAATAAATATTTTTTTAAAAAATAAATAACTTATGTTAATATTTTTATTAATGGACCACCCTGGTGTATTGGGCTGGCTACGCCACTGCCAGGACATGCCATGATGTCTCATGCTCATAGCCCTCACACCACGACTAACTTTCCTAAATCACTTCAGCATGCAACACTAAATTTAAGTTTACACAAGCACGGTGTTGTCTTTTGATGGAAAAAAACTAAAATATTCTAGAACTTTTTAGAAGACAATAAATCTCTAGCTCCAATTTTTGTTGTTGTTTTGGCACCGTGTATTAGGGCAACTCCAACCATGCATCACCAAATCGCCCTTAAATGTCAAGACTGGATGGTGCAGACACTTTTTTGCCACCCAATGGGAGCCACCAAATGTCTGCCGACATGGACAAATGTCCGAAATCCCACAAACTGGAACGAAATGTAGAGGTTTGTGAGTAGTACGGACACGCCAACTCAACCTTGGACCCTACCACAAACCCATTTTTTTCTCTCCCTCCCCTTCTCTCTCCTCTCTCCATTGGCCAAGGGGCAGACATTTGGTGCATATGGTTGGATGGCCGCCACCCACTCGGCTATCTGCTCACACGTTCAGACGTGTCCGTGTATAATTGGTGATGTCCATTTTGATGAACAACGTAAGATTTGCTTCTAGCCCTTTTATTAATCCTTATATGTCATATTCCATTGATGCGACCTGCAATGGAAAAAACGCAGCATGAGGAGGATTTGACCTTTTTTGGTTTGAATCGAAGCACGTATGGATGCACAAATCTATATCTTGCTTATTGCAACATATAACGCCCAATGCCTATTTGGCGCCTTAAGCGCCCGTTACATACTATCCTGCAAACGGGCGCAAACCCCACTGCGGCCTGGGCTCAGCCCATTTACTTTTTTTAAGCTTCAAAAAATTCTGTAGGAAGTGATATTAGAGCTCCATACCTCATTGTTTCGTTCCAACATGCAGTAACCATCTGGGACAGCTCTCTTGTTGTGCTTACTACTACTTCTCCTCCTTTGTTAGGTTATATTCCTATTTTGTATTTCCTTCTTTGCTGTTTCTTTTTTGGTTTTTTTTCTTTCCCTTTCTATTTTCTTTTTATTTCCTTTTTTCCTTTTTTTCATTTTTATACGTGCAAATCTTTCCAAACTCAAAACAATCTTCAAATCTTTGAATTTTTTATAAAATTCATGAACCATTTTAAAAAAACAAATGAACTTTTTTCAAATTCATGAAATCCTTTTCAAAATCAGTGAAAATGCTCCACATTTTTTAAATCCACAAACTATTTTCGAACCATGTACTTTTTTAATTGATGGAATTTTTTCCAAATTCATGAATATTTTTTCAAAAAAATTATGGATATTTTTCAAATCGGTGAACTTTTCAAATTAATGATTTTTTGCATATTGGCGAACTTTTTTCAAAATCAATGAACTTTTTTCAAATCGATGAACTTTTTAAAAAATGTGAACTTTTTTATTAAACACAAACTTTCTTTGAATTATTTGCACCTTTTTGAATTTGTGAACTTTTTTAATAAATGAACCTTTTGATTTCCTAAGATTTTTTTCAACTCACAATTTTTTTGTTCGTGAACACTTCTTGACGAGCGAACGACAGTTTTTTTTATGAACAAGCAACCAAGCGACGGGTGAGGTAATTGCTCGCTGGTCCGGCCCACCCGAGGGGAAGCACGGGCGCTGCTTTTGCTACCTGGCGCTGAGAGCACTGATTAGGAGTTCCCTATATAACGAACGCTCTCCTATAGGGTGCCCCGATCATGGCTCTCCTATAGGAGTTCCCTAATGGTTTATTTTAGTGAAGCCCGATCGCTCCCAACATGGACAAGATGTTTGTTGGTTTTTCTGTGTTCTTTTTTGTTTCCTTTTTTTCTTATTGTTCTTTTCTTTTTCTTTTTTTGTATTATCATTTTTTGGTTTTTTATTTTACTTTTTTTCTGTTTGTATTTTTATTTCCTTTTTAGTTTTATGGTTCGAAATATTCTAATATGTGGTGAGTATTTTTTGATTGCCTTAAAAATATTTCTAAATTAGACCATAATCATTTTTATAAGACACGGTAGATAATTTTTCATACACAATGGACATTCTTCACATACCAAAATATTTTTAATACATGATGATAATATCCTTTGAATACAAGATGAGTATTTTTAAGACATAATAAATGTTTTTAAACATGATGAATATATATAAGTGAATATTTTAAAATAGGCGATGAACATTTCATAATCACTATGAAATTGTTTTGATAGATGGTTAAAAAAATAAGCAATGAGCTTTTTAAATACACGATGAACATGTTGTAAAACTTTTTTTAATATATAATTTCTAAAGAAATTCAAAATGTGTTGTGTGTGTGTGTGTGTGTGTGTGTGTGTGTGTGTGTGTGCGTGTGTGTGTGTGTGTGTCAAGAGAAAAAACACTATTATTAAAGTGGTGGCTACATACCTACTGTGCTGCTAGATTGTCGGCCCACTTCTTTCACCTTAAGCGAGAGCGTTTATACCTTGCTCAATGTGAGCCATATGGGATGCTCGCTACAGTGCACCTTTTACATTTTATTTAAGTATCTTCTGTGTTCGTAAAAAATGTTGTATTATTGGCAAAATATGATAATTTTTATGTAAGTTCAAAACATTATTCATGATGTTCAAAAATGTGTTCGTATGCTTAAAACATGTTCTTTAACTTTTGAAAATGTTTCGCGCATCTGGAAAGCAACGTTCATGAAAATTTAAATTGTTTGTAAAGTTTTAAAAAAATTCAGTATATTCTACAAATGTTCAAGAGATATTTAATAAAATACAAAAATTCCTTGTGTCATTTCGAAAACTTGTTCACAACACATAATAAAATGTTCATGAAAATATTAAAATTTGAGTGGGCAAATTTAAAAAAAAATCCATAACATATATAAATATATTTGTGACATGTAAGAAAATTGTTCACAACGCTTAATTCATGAAATGTAAAAAACAATTTGTGCATTATACCGAGCTAATTAAAAAGGTTAATATATCTGAAAAAATAGAAATAAAAGTTAGAACAAAAAGAAAAAAAGGAAATTGGAAACCAAATAAAAGAAAAAAATAAACAAAAATAAATAATGAAAGGAAAAGAAAAATAGAGAAACCACTAAAGAAATTGGAAAAAGGAAATAAAATTGACCAGAAGCTTCATCAAGCAGAAGGCTTCTAAATCCGGAGCTAATGGGCCACTCTAGATAGAACATCCATGTAGGCAAAGAGCTCCATTCATCTTGTAGTAAGCCAGATATCTCTCTCGTGAAGTGAAGAAATAGACGCACCCGTCCGAATGCGCGATACACACATCCATCGTCACCCCTTGCCCTAGTACTCACCCACAGGCAGGTCGACCCATCATAAAATACCCAGTACTAGCGCACCTTATAACGTATTCCCTCTGTCCCGTAATATAAGAGCATTTTTTATACTACACTAATGTCAAAAACGCTCTTATATTATGGGACGGAAAGAGTAGACGGCATATGTATCTAGAGAGCTCCTAATTCGTGCTTATAGGGTCTGCTCAGAAGCGGGCGCTCACATGCGTGTTATTATAGGCCATGGCCCATGAGACCATTTAACCACAGATTTTTAGACGCAACCATTGATGGTTGACCATTGGCTTTTTGAAAATTTGTAAACTTAAAAAGAGTTCACAATTTAAAAAAACATGAATTGGGAAAAGTTCACAAATTTATAAAATATTCATAATTTTGAGAAAAGTTTGCAAAAATGAAAAAGTTCTCAAATTTGAGAAAAGTTCACAAAAATTCAAAAATATTGCGAATTTAAGAAAATTTCATGAATTTCAAAAAAGTTTCAGAATTAAAACAAGTTTACGAGTGTGAAAAAGTTCATGCATCTGTGAAAAGTTCATGCATTTGAAAAATAAATAAACTGACAAAAACGGGCCAAAAAACCAGAAAAAATAACGGGAAGCTCTTCATAGAAACGTGTATGGGCCGGCCCATGAAAACTAGCAAAGGGGGCAGTATGGAAGAGGATTTGTAGCACCTGGGTGCTCCACACCCCTATATGAACATTAAGTTCAAAATAATACCAGGAAATTTCAAAAGAAATCTGGGGTTTTGGGTTATGACACCTGGGTGTCCAATTTACTTCCTTGTGAAATTTTGTGAAAAAATACCAAAAAACGTATCCGTGGCAAAAAAGACAAAAAGTTCCTATGTATAGAAAAAACTGTTTGGATGGATTTTGGTCCGAACTGTATTTTCTTCGCCACGGATACATTTCCTGGTATTTTCCTACGATACTTCATACACGCGTAGATTGGGCACCCAAGTTTGAGATCCCAAGATTTCAGATTTTTTTTGAATTTTTCTAGTATTTTTTCAATTTAATATTTTATAGGGGGTTGGAGCACACCTAGGTGCTCTTGTGTATTTCCCACAGGGGTATGCGATGTGTATCCTTTTGCCTATTTATAACCAGTGTTATAGGCGCCAAATAGAACTTGGCATGTATGTATGTATGTATTTATGTATGTATGTAGCGCATTTTGTTAAGAGCATCTATAACCGAATTCTCTAAATTGACTAGGCGGACGCAAGATCACTAACCAGACAGAAGAGAAAAAAAAGTTAACCCAACTGGACCTCTCAAAGCCTCTCTAAACTCCCGGCCTGTTCGAGACTCCTCATACTCTGCCCATGGAGGCAATACGAACAGTGCCCGAGCATGTCCGATCAGTTGCCACATATATTCCCCTAAAATAAATTGCCATATATATAGGATACATAAAAAAAGTTGCCAAATAACATCTGGCCCATCGCGAACCATTTTTTTTCTTTATTCTTTATTTTTCTTTCTCTCTCTTCATCCACATCAATCACATGCATGTGGCCAAGTATATATGAAAAAAAGGAGGCACATGACTGCGTGAATGGACAAATAGGTATTTAAAACGGTCACGCCCGAACATTGACCGGATGTGTTCACGGATGTTTGAGAGACCAAATTTGTTAAGTCTGGTTGTAGATGCCCTAACCATCCAAAAAAGATGTGGATGTAGAAAAAAGAATACAACAACCGTGGATGCGTATTCTAGTAGTAGTGTACTAGAGTATGCTGCAACGGTGAGAGTGCTCAATGTTTACAAATAGTTAGGATTGCTCACTACATAACTCATGCGATCATTCAAGAGAGTACACCTTTCATCCCATAATATAAAACGTTATTACATCTAATATGTAAATATGCTAGCGGTAAAAGACAAAAAAAAAGGGAGGGGGATACTGTGCATGACCCGTGCGGCTTATACGTGCCCGATGCTTCAGCACGTACGTGGCTCCATCACCGTCACGGCTCGTCGCCAAACGCAGGCATGGCATGGGAGGCAGGACAGATAGACGGATAGCCGTCAACGTCTACCGATATGTTCATACGCTTCCACCCTGGACAGGGACCCTATAGCACAATACCGGGACCTTTCTCTCGGTGTCACGTAGTAGTACGCTATGCCTATAAACAGGCCCTCGTTGGCTGGTCATTTTTGTCTCCATAGACCAATCGGAGATGGTCCGGGCCTGTCACGGAGGGAGAAAGCCGTAGAACTGTCCCACCGTGCCGAGGAAGCACGCCGTGGCACTCAACTACCCATGTCGCTTTTGTGTGCAAATCCGGATTACGATGCGCTAAATCGGCTCCTGGTCGGTGTCGTCATGGACTCGATGGAGCGCGCGTACGTGTTCTCCCCTCTCCCTCGTGAAGGCCGGTGAGGTGACAGCGAGAGAATTCATTAACTAGATCGTTTTCTCCATTGAATCCCGTCTCATCCCGGCAACAGGGCGCAGCTGCCCGGTCCGTGACGTGCGCACAGGGACCCGATCCTTTTCCCAGATCATGGATATCTTGCGTGGGCTCATCGCGGTTTTAATTCAGTTTTAGTCACCACCTGGCTTGCTGGTCCATGCACGGAAGCTGTTGGATCGTTGAACCTTCTTCTTCTTCTTCTTCTTCTTCTTCTTCCTTTGGGTTGTGGCAGGGGATAGGAGAAGAGAGAGAGAGACACAGAGAGGCAGGCGCGCCATGTCAATGCCGTGGGCGATGACCGTGTCCGTCTTGGACATGGTGTGGGAGGTCCTGGCGGTGTGGGTGTCGTCCTGCCTCGCCGGCGCCACCGCCGTCGCGCGCGCCTTCCGGACAGGGGACCTCGTCGGATCCTTCCGGCCCGGCATCTGACGCTCCTCGCTGTCTCCCTTCCTGCAGGTTGGTGACCATCCATCGCTGAACTTATCCTTGCTCCTCTTTCTCTTTTGGTAGTGGATTCCCTCTTCAACTTCTTGCAAACGAAAAAACTTCTTGCAAACGAAAAATTGATCATGCATGGACACTCACTGCTGTAATTTATTCAAGTTCTCCCCTGAAATGGACCGATTTCCACAAAGCTCTTGTTCACTTTGTTTGTCTAGAGATAGTACCCCAGCCTTAATTTTGCTGTACTTATTATGTTGGGTTTTTGTTAGGGGTATTTTGTTGGTTTGTTTCTTCCTTCCTAGCTAGTATTTCACACGATTCGACTTGGTCATGATCTACTCGCTTTGCCTGTCTTGTTCAGATCGATCGATCCCGTCGCTGCGGCGCTGCTTCCATCGTCGATCAAGCGCGGAGCTCTTGATCCATCAAGTCGCTGCAACAGCATCATTGTTTTTGTTTAGTATAGTTTTGTGTGTGTCTATTATCACGCGGTGGCAGTGTAACATTGGACGACATTATTCTTCTTCTATTTCTATTCTTTCATTGATGTACATAACAATTAATAATACTGGTGGTGATCTTGAAAATGAGTGGAATGGTTCAATGATTAATTTATGTTATAACAAAAATGGACATCTCGCAAGCATTTGTCAAAGCTTCCTGGTGATCGATGAAAACCGAAAACGCCTGGTCAGGGGACATGATGTTATCTTGATCAATTTTAAGTATATTTTTATATATAAACGCCCGGTCAGGGGACATGATGTTATCTTGATCAATTTTAACTAGCCTAAATTGTACACAAGAGAACAAACAAATTTTTGGCCGGAACATAAGAGAACAATTTAACTGTATCAGCACTAGGAAATAGTAGATGGGTACACAAATGCTAGGACGATTTCTTAGCACTGAAGATAAACATAGGAGATATGCTATGCTCCCCTTTAGCCAATTTACTATCCATTTTGCTAACATTTCCTACAGAAATTGAAGATCTGAAGTCATGGCTCAGATGCTTTAAAAAAATCTACATCAACCAGTGAGAGTAATACCAACAGAAGATAAAAGGAAGCAAGAATGAACAAAAACACTTAATATTATGAGTAATCGTAATCTTAAGAAATATGTAACTTACCATAGTTCATACATGCCAAATGAGCATATAGTATTTTTTATGCAATCATTGTCTTCGAAACATGTATAAAATAAAAGTTGGTCAAAAAATATAAAATAAAAATGGAAATTCTGATGCCACATAAACATTTTTGGGATCCTTAGAAAAAGCCCACATTAACCACAACAATTGCAAGAAATACCAATAAAAACATAGAATAAAAGGACAAACAAAACTATGCCGATAAATCTTAAGAATATGCAATATATCCAACAAAATAGACACTTGGAAAGGAAAGGGGGGTTTATCAGAAATCAAAAATATGAGTTGCAAATTTGTTACTATTGAAGTTGCACACGAGTGTGGAATGTGCAACTAACATATTATTGAAGCTGCAACAAACATATTGCAGACGAGTGTTGGTGAAGTGGAAGGCACAAGCCTGGTGTTGGTGGTTGATGGTGATGTGGATACCACTGAGGCATTCGTGTGTAGCGCCTGACTGCTGGGATCGGTGTAGGATGGTGCCATTTTCGAGGTTGTGTGCATGGTGACGGTCATGGTGTCTATATTGGTGGTTGTTGTAGGTGGCGGTGTGGGCTCTAGTGCAGGTGGCATCGGCAACGCGAAAAGTGAAGCAGAGGAGATTGTGAGGCAACGGGTTGTCTCAATGGCCATGGAAGAATAAAAGTTGCAGTTACGATGGAGGGCGGCGCTCGGGTGCATCTGGTGCTAGCGTTAGAGCTAGGAGAGGAGTCTGGAAGAGAGGAAGGTGGGAGTAGTGGAACGAGATCAAATCTTGGTAGAAAAATCGAAGGTAGGAGGCTCATCGGTATGGGAATAAAAACATACATGGGAGGGAGGTGGAACCTAAAAGAGTGCAGACAAAGAGGCACTAGTAGAAAACAGGGCTTTCGTTCGGGCCAGATAAGCCCATTAGTCCCGGTTCAGTCACGAACCAGGACTAATTTTAGCATTGGTCCCGGTTCGTGCGGCTAAAGGCATTAGTCCCGGTTCAAATGAGCCCTTTAATCCCGGTTTGAGACACGAACCAGGACTAAAGGGTGCGATGCCCTTTAGTCCCGGTTCGTATCTCAAACCGGGACTAAAGATTAGACCTTTAGTCCCGGTTTGAGACACGAACCGGGACTAAACGTATAATATATCAAAATGTATAATATACTATGGCCTGTTTGCAAATTTTTAGAATCCTTAAATTCTAAAAGGAAAAAAAGTTATGCTCAAATTTCAGGGTTTTTTTTGAATTTTCGTTAAATCTGGTCAAACTATGGTCAAACTACTTATTCAAGAAGTATTAGTGTTACTAAATAATTATTCAAGAATATTAGTGTTACTAAATAATTATTTCAGTTTTTTTGAATTTTGGTCAAATCTGGTCAAACTGTGATCAAACTGTGGTCAAACAATGGTCAAACTACTTATTCAAGAAATATTAGTGTTCCTAAATAATTATTTCTGTTTTTTTAATTTTGGACAAATCTGGTCAAACTGTGGTCAAACAATAGTTTCAAACTCAAACAGTGAAATGTGTAACTTCATGCTCAAGCTAAACTCCTGAGGGTTAATAGGATTGACATCTTACTATTGTCAGGAAAACAACAAGTGCAGACTTGGAAACGAGGGAGAATAGAACCCGGAAGTTAAGCGTGCTCAGGCTGGGGTAGTGACAGGATGGGTGACCGTCCGAGAAGTTTGATGAGGGGTGATTAGAGATTAGATTTTAAATTGAGCAGTGATGAGGGGTGATTAGAGATTAGAGGTTAAAATAATTCAGAAATTCGAAAATCGAAAAAAAAAATAATTTTTTTTTAGAAAAAATTTGATTTTTTTTCATAAAATTTTCTTTAGTCCCGGTTGGTGTTACCAACTGGGACTAAAGGTGGACTTCCAGGCAGCGGCCACGTGGAGGGCCTTTAGTCCCGGTTGGTGTAAGAACCGGGACTAGGGGGGGGGGGGGCTTTAGTACCGACCCTTTAGTCCCGGTTCCAGAACCGGGACTAAAGGCCCTTATGAACCGGGACAAAAGACCCTTTTTCTACTAGTGAGGTAGGAAGAAACATTTGACGTAAGATGGAAATTTGGTACAAAAATTGAGGTAGTAGAGATTTGAGAGGTTCCTTGCTTGCGTGTTTGAAACTAGATTTGTTAACCTTGTCTAGCCGGGGTGGTCTGAGTCGGAAAATCCTATATGGCGCACCTGAACCGCTCCATCGATGGGTCAGGAAGTAGGCGTGACTTGTTTTTTTTCTCCTTTTCTTCCCTGTGTCCTTTTGTTTTTTCTGTGTGTCTATTTACCTTTTTATTTGGCAATTTTTTGTTTCCATTTATATTAGTTTGTATAAATGCTTTTTAAAATTGCACAAACATATATTCTAACACACTTGAAAAACTATTCTCAAAGGGATGAACTTGTTTGACATATATAAATTTTTCTGTATGTAGTGAATGTTTTGTAAATACTAGAGGGTTAGATTTGCTTCCAAATATAATCAATTTTTTTTCAGATACATAACTTTTACATCTTGTATATAAATTATATCCATGATTTAAACTGATACTCAAAGCTTTTAAATGTTTTTCAGGTTGCCTCTTTTATTGAACACAAAAATATACACACTGATGGGCTATACTGTGATCAGCCCCTTATCATGTTCCTCGAGCAACCGCAGGTGTGTTTGTAGAAGGGGAAATCTCTATAAGGCGCTCGATGCGTCGTCCCATCGACCAAATGCATAAGGTCAAGCGCACTGGGCTGGCCCATTTAGCTTTTCTCATTCGTTTTGGTTTTGGGAACCTTCTAACAGGTTCCTTCCGGCTTTTCCGGTTTGTGGAACCAAAAGGTTTTGTGAACCGGGTTTTTACCCTGTTTTTCTATTTATATTATATTATACGTTTTTATGCTTTTTATAATTTTTTAGTTTACCTTTTACTTTTCCCCTATTTTTTATTTTCCATAGTTTTAACTTCTAATAAATATAAATTAAAAAATTGTTAACATTTTTTCAAAATAAGCTTGTCTTTTCCAAAAAAACAAATCAAAACTTTGTGCATATTTCCAAATTAACTCCTCTTTGAAAAATGTTCATAATTTTGAAGAATTGTCATAATTTAAAAAAAAACTTCAAAAACTCTAAACATTTCAAAAAAAATTTCCTTTTTCAGAAAGTCGCTTTTTTAAAATGACTTCAAGTTTTGAAAAGAATGTTCTTTATTTCAAAATAACGATCTTTCAGAAAAATTCCATATTTTTGTAAAAATATTCGGAATTTCAGAAATTTTTAAATTTCTGAAAAAATGTTTTATTTTTCCAACAATCAACACTCTGTTTGTTTTTGTGGTTTTGAGTTTGAGAACATTTTATGGAAGTCGAGAACATTTGTTGAATTCAAGATTTCCATGTTGAAATTTAGAATTTTTTAATTTGAGAACAATTTTTATTTCATAGTTTTGTGAATATTGTTTTTGTAAAGGTTTTTGGAATTTTGTTTTTTTTGTATTTTAATGAACAATTTAAAAATTAAAGAACAATTTTTTGTTTTGTGAACAATTTTAAAGTTCTGGATCATTATTTCATTTTTCGAACAATTTTTCACGTTGAATATGTTTTTCATTTTCAAAATAATTTTGGAAGCGGATTTTTTAAGACAACCAAATTTGTTTTTTGCATCAGGCTGTGTATTGTTTATTTGCAACCGAAGGAAGCCTTGCCTACAACCTCTTCCTTACTGGTCGGCCAACCGGTATGGACCGAATTTAGGAACCTTCCACCGAGTTTGTAAAGGTTCCGCCCGATTTTCTATCTGTATTGTTTTTCAATGGTTTTCTTTTTGGTTCTCTAATTACTTTTTCCTTTTTTTGTTAATTTTTGCTTTTTTATTTTTTGAAATGCACGTTAATTCTTTTTCAAATACACGTCAAACAATATTCAGATACATGTAAAACATTTTTTAGATACATGTCCATTTAAAAAAAATCGTGTTGAACATTTTCGGAACACAAGTTGAACATTTTCTAAACACATGTTGAATATTTTTCAAAAATATCACGACCATGCGAATATTTTTAAAATATCATGAACATATTTGTCAAATACACACTGAACATCTTTTATACACACGTTGAACATTTTCAAAAACATCATGAGCATGAGAATATTTTTCTAAATGTCATGAACTTATTTTTCAAATACATGTTCAACATTGTGAAACCATAATGTTTTGTTAAGCTTATATGTATACAACAGGTGATGTCGGTGTATGTTAAAAGGGAAGTGTAGATATGTTGACACACTTAACACAATCCCAATCTACGCAGCTTTTGAGCATATGTGAAGAAGAGTACTCTATGAGCAATGATAGAAAAAACCATAATTTTCGTTAAGCTTATTTGTATACAGAAGATCATGTCGGTATAAAAGGGAGGTGTACATATGTTGACATACTTAACAAGGTCCAAATCTATGCAGCTTTGGAGCATGCACGCGGAATAGCCCTAAGCAGGAGGTCAGACCTCCTAGATACAGTGAGTCCAAACTTTTCGGACATGTCCACCGGCTTTGTCATCACCGCATCAGGGAGCATCCAGTCAAAGTGGTAGAGAAGGTTCGCCAGTGCTAGCTCCAGGGTTGACATACCAAACAGAATTCCTGGGCACTGCCGTCTCCCAGCCCCAAAGGGGATGAAATCAAAGTGTATGCCCTTATAATCTTTGTCGCTGTTCTCAAACCTCTCTGGTTGAAAAACTTCAGGGTCTTCCCAATATCGAGAATCCCTCGATATTGCGAAGACGTTAATGTGCACCTTGGTGCCTTTAGGAATGTCTTAACCTAATATTTCACAATCCTCTCTGGCCCCTCGGAGGATGATAACACCCGCAGGATGCAGCCTCAGGGTCTCCATGATCACCATCCGAAGGTAGTGGAGTCCACCGAGGTCGGAGTTTGTGATGGCTGCTCGTTCTGGACCTAGCACTTCCTGCACCTCTAGTTGTGCCTTTGCCATGACTTTGGGATTGTTCATGAGCTCCGACATTGCCCACTCCAACGTCGTTCCTGTGGTCTCACTAGCAGCTGCAAACATGTCCTACATATGGAATACAAAAAGAAACAATAGTAAGTATTATTTTCTCTGTTTCATAATATAAGAGCGTTTTTAACATGAGCGTATTGTTAAAAAGGTGTTTATATCATGGGACGGAGGGAGTAGTTAGGTAATAACCACGCCTAGTATTCCTGGTTTCATGGCATAAGAGTATAGGACAGAATAAATTAAGAGACGAGGAATGGAATAACAGTACTCACAAAGATGACCGCGCCAATTATTTCGGCGGTTAAAGGGAATGTCAACGAGTCCTCTTCCTGCAACCTGAGCAGCACGTCTAGCAGGTCCTCGTCATCGGTGCTGCGGGGACCGTCGGCTGCACGCCTCGCCCTGCGGTCGTCGATGATGCGCTGGATCCGGCCACAGCTCCTCCTAAGGCGGCGCTCGCCGGTGCCCAGCCACCGCACCAGCTTTGACGTCGGGAAGAGGTCAGCGAGGATGAAGCCCCCCAGCAGCGTCATCACGTCGTCGAGCTCACGGAGATACTCGCCCTGCTGCGCGCACTTCCCGCCGAACGCGGCCCTCGCGACGATGTCGTTCGCCAGCACCGGCAACTTCTCGCTGAGGTTGACGGTGCTACCAGCGGGCGAGGCGGCCAGGGAGCGGACGAGGCCGGCCACCTCCTCCACCCTGATGGACGCCATGCGCCTCACCTGGGCGGCGCTGAGAAGCTCCACGATGCAGACCTTCCGCATCTGCCGCCAACGGTCGCTGTAGGGAGCCAGCATGATCCCCTTCCCGCCGCAGCCGGCGATGTCCAGCGCGACGCCGCTTCCCCGGTCCGCGAAGGTAGGGTCGTTGGTCTTCATGACCAGCGCCGCCGCCTCGGCGCTGGAGACCACCACGGTGGGGACCTCGCCGAACTTGAGGTACATGAGCGGGCCGTGCCGGCGAGACAGCTCCGCCAGGGCTCGGTGCGGGAGCTGGCCGACGAGGTGGTGGAGGCTGCCGATGATCGGAAGGGTCCATGGTCCAGGAGGCAACCTCTTCTTGGTCTTGGTTTTGTCGTTGGAAGAACTAAGAAACCAAAGGACTAGCACCGTGGCTACGGTAACTAAGCACAAACTTAAGAAAATCTCCATGGCGCACAGCTTAATTAGCAAGTGGTCGGTGTTTTAGATGCTGGCCTTTGAGCCTAACAACTAACTTTATAGCATACTGCATACATCCAACCCAACAAGTAGTAGACTAGATAATTGCAAGTAATTCGGCGTCAACGGATGCTTGGGCTTGGACCTTACCTTGCAGCTGCGGATCACCTTGTTGATCGTGAAAACAAATATACTGAAAAAGAAACATAACGTGTTAATACTAACTTCCATTCAACAGGTATATACCCTCTTCGTTACTAAGTCGAGACATCGATGTCCCGATATTTTATTTTGACCCTCTCCATCAATCTCAATGTCAATGATACATGAATGGGTCGCAACAAGTCCTTCACTTATTGGTGCAAGTGCAAACAAAGAAGCTATGTTCAGCAATGGACAAATAATGATTTCACTAAACTTAGTACTCCAGCTGCTTAAGCAAATGGAAGGGGGTTGTTTAAGTTGATATTTCAACTGGCAAAGTGGCCTGCGCATGTCATCTTATTTTTATATTAATAACTAGTACATTTCATCCAGCTTACATCAACATAGATTATTATTTTTTTGCTTTTTTGTTTTCCTTCTTTTTCACTTTCCCTCTAATTATTGTTGTTTCCTCACCTTTTACTGTTTTTGTTTTTCTACAAAACACGTAAATCTAGTTGTGAGCGGTTGGTAGATATACAGCGCACAGGGTGCATGGACATGCAACTGTAGTTGTGCACGACAAGTAAACATGTAGTTGGGCACATCCGGCAAGCGTACAACATCAATTACACACCAGCCGGTGAGCTGACGTGCAAATGTGGTTGCACGTGGTCGGTGGACATGCGCGCAGTTGCACACAGCCGGTGGGCGTGCAACTACACTTACGCGCGACCAATTAACATGTGTTGCAAACAAGCGTGCAGCCACAGTTGCACACATGTAAGTGGGCGTGCAACTGCAATTACGCCTCTGGCCGAATGGGCGTGCAAGTGTAGTTACAGGCGGCATGAAGAATGACAGACCAATCGTCATATGGAGATAGCACGCTCGAAGCTTCTCCTTCTTATCTCCTAAATAAAGGAGAGGTGTGCAACCAGTTGGCACTCATGTTCTCAACCCTAGCCGCGGCCACCAAAGTCTCCTTCATGTCGTTTCCTCGCCCCCTGCCCCCCTCCTCTTCCACGTTCGACGGCCTCGTCAGTGACAAGACGAGCGGGGACTTGTCCGTTTTATTTTTTCTTAGATTTTATTTTTTTGACGGTATCGAGCAAGGTGGTGGCGATCCTACCTGGGCGACGTCCGATCCGCCACCGCCAAAAGGGCGTGTGAGAGTTTGTGTACCAGATATGTTGGCTCTCATTGAATCTTGGCAGTTGCAATTGGCTGGATATTGAAGCTACGACTTCGATAGTTGCTGTGTCTAACAGGGATGGCCAACTAAAGATTATGCAAAGCACACGGCCACACCTATTTATGATGCGTATAGAAACCCTTAGATGTTTAGGTTTGGCTGCGAAGTCTATTTGGTATTAGGCCCAGACTATCAGCGCCCCTTCATCAATTGGATAGGAGTAGCGACAGTTGTTGTATAGACGGTGGCTTTAGTCTTACTGTTGTATCACTTTGTAAGGTCTTATGAGAATAATTAATAAAATGGCCGTATATATGCATCGCCTAGATGCAGAGGCCGGGGTCCTCCTCCTTTTCTAAAAAAAAATAGAAACCCTTGAATAAACCCGGTGATGAGTCACTACGACGAGAGTTAAAAATCGAAAGTGCTGTACACACGACATGCTCCTGCACGATTTGCGGCCGATGCGATTAGAAGCCATCCAGATTTAAAAAATGAGGTAATCTAACGGTGTACTTAGCCTGTCGTCTGTGCATCATGCATGGATTCATCGTGTTCGTTAAAAATAGGGATGTTCGTCAAAAATGCTAGACGTACAAAAGAATATAGGATTTTACAGTTTTTTTCATCTAGCAACCAATCACAAACTTGCCCCCTGATTTTCAAGGGGTGGGCCGTGTTCCTCACCTATTGATCAATCAAGTTAACCCTCTTTGTAAAATCTTGTAACTCATTTGTACGTGTAGCGTTACTCGCCTGTCGTCTCTGCATCGTGCATGGATTCATCGTGTGCATAGGAGTGTTCGTTAAAAATAGGGATGCTCATGCAATAAACCACGGTGCGCAAGTACAGATGTATCACATGTCTTCGAACACATCTAACAGAACTATAACTATCTCAAAAATTATGGCCGCTTTTTACACAGGCATGCACCAAGAAAACAAGACATGGATCAATTGCATCTGGCCGATCGGACGTAGAGGTTGTTGCGCCGGTAGTTGGCGTAGACGAAGGAGACGTTCCCGTTCTGCGGGATGGAGTGGCCGTTGTTGAGGAGGCAGACGCCGGAGCCGATGCGCCGGAGCAGCTTGGGGTCGACGGGGACGAGGGAGCGGAAGTTGCCGCACTGCAGGTGGATCTTCGACATGGAGCAGGGCCTGCCGGTGCGCCCGTCGCCGCTGCACTGGTTCACCACCTCCACCCTGTACCTCGCCGAGAGGTCCCTCTGTGGCTCGCCGAGGCTCTGCCATATGACGAGATCCTTCCGGACATTACACCGGCCGGCGGCAGCGGAGAGGGTCGCGGCCGCCACCAGGATGACGGTGGCCATGAGCACGGCGATGGAGCAGGCCGTCGACGTCGTCATGCCGATGAGCTGTTCGTTAGAGCGCCGGCAGATCTAGAGTTCAGGAGGAGAAAGACCAGAGGTAGCAAACCATGCACGTACGATTGCTGGACTACGCGGTCCGGCTGGAATTATATATGCACGCATGGCAGACGTATATCTGGAGAGTTTGAAAATAATAACTTGAAAAGAAAATTAATTTGGAATTGTGATCAACATTGTGGGATGCATCTTTGGATATATGGCGCTTAAGGGCATCTCCAACGCGGACCCTTAAACCTCCCACATACGTCCAGACCAGGTGGTGCGCCCGTGTTGTGCCATCCAAGGTGGGCTTGTATCGGTCCGATCAGCGTTTCGGACACATTTTTTCCGTAAACCGAAGACAAACTAGTGGGCCTTTGCGGGTGTCCGGACCACTTCCACAGCCGCGTCTGACTTCCCTGACCCACCAAAAACTAGGGGGCGAGGTTCTCGAGAAAGTTCAACCAGGCGGCGGATGAGGTATGGGGCAAGAGCGACAACGAGGAGGACATCGCCAGCTCCGCCCCGGCCGTGCCCTGCCAGCACGACCACGAAGCCGGCACACGTCCGCGGGAGCCGCCGGCAGCGAGGAAGAGTACTACATGGTAGTTTGCCGCCGCTCGGGGTCCCAAGAAGGCCACCGCTCTTCCCCTCCCATTGAAGCCAAGCTTGATGGGTTGAACATCGTTGGCTGATTAGCCGCTTGGCGGCGACGTGGGGGCAGACAGCTTCACTTCCCGGGGCTCCGGAGGCAGAGGTTACGGAAGGAGAGCCGGAGAGCGCCGAGGCGAAACCGAAGAAAGCAAAGGCAATAGTCGGAGCTTCAGTTCTCGGGGCTCATGGCCGAACATGGGGACGGGCGCTGGTGGTCATTTAGATTATGTTTAGAGTAGGGTTTAGTCCGGTTTATATGAAAAATGTAATGATTTTCCTCCGGTTTATATGAAAAATGTCTGAAATGTAATGAATTTCTTTTAGTTTATATGAAATCCGTCGTGTTTGCGTGAATTTCATCCGGTTAGTTCAAACAGTGGTTAAGGTAGTATAAAGAACACCAGAAGTAAAAACACATCTAGGCGTGCCGCCGTCTTCGCCCCTCATCGGAGCCGGGCAAACCTTGTTGTAGTAGACAGTTAGGAAGTCGTCGTGCTAAAGCCACATACGATCAGTGCACCGAAACAACTTCTATATATAAATAATTAGCCCCCACTAACCTATTTCTCTCAACATGCAAGCATGCCACCTCATCAAACAACATGCACGACAAAAGGCCCATCACAACATGCAATCAGGCATAAAAAAATGTTCATCTCAACATGCAAACATGCATGAGATATCTAATACATATTCTAAGACTATAATTAATCTAACACAATAAACATATCTATTTGCGTTTTAAGTTTCATATTATTTCTCTGAATGTTTATCTTGCATACAATCAAATATCAATGAAATATATTGCAAAATATTCCTGCAATAATGTGCGAGGTATCATTTAGTTAGTTATTAATTATTAGTTATATCTAAATAGCTAGCCCGCATTAACCTATTTCTCTCAACATGCAAGCATGCCACCTCATCAAGCAACATGCATGACAAAAGGCACAACATGCAATCATGCATATAAAAATGTTCATCTCAACATGCAAACATGCATGAGATATCTAATACCTGTTTTAAGACTATAATTAATCTAACACAATAAAACATATGTATTTGCAGTTTTAATTTTCATATTATTACTCTGAATGTTTATCTTCCATATAATCAAATATCAATGAAATATATGGCAAAATATCCGCGCAACAACGTGCGGGTATTATCTGTAGTTAGTAAAATGGGCATACCGTGATAAGTCATTCTATCCTATGTCGCCTACGTACATCTAGGATTGACACAAGCCGAGGTGAGCCGGACTTGGTCCGAGCTTGCCGTTCCTAGAGCCGAGCTGCGGTGAGCCGGAGAACAAGGCTCAACCCCAGCTTACCTTCGGCTTGAGCCGGCTGGGCCGGCGCGTCATAAACTACGATGATTTATTTCTTCTTTTCTTTTTTGGCGAATTTGCAAGTTCTGAAAAATGCTACAAGAACTAGCCATTCTGAAAATTTTAAAACAAGAATCTTTTAGAAACTGCTTTGCCTGTTAGCACTTAGCACGATGCGTAACCACCAGCACAGATATGTATTATTATCATGCAACTTGTGTGTGAGACGATCACGACGTGGCCAAAGACTTCGTCTCGTTTTTCTCCCATAACCTTAGGCGTCTAAGCCAAACTCTCTCCTCTAGGTTTCACCGATGAGCCCACGGATTCGCCTCCTCTCTGCCCGCTGTTCCGGCGGTCGGTGGAGGGAGGGGAATTCGGGTGCCTTCGTTCTGATTAGTAGTTTAGGTTAGCATTTTTAGTCCTTGTAGATGCGGGCTCGAGCGCATGGCGGCGTTTCTTCTTCGAGTTTGTCTTCCAAACTTTGATCCTCCTCAAATTCGTCCGTCTAGACGTAGTCAACAGACCTCGGCGTAGTGAAAGAATTAATGAAGCGTCTCAACTCCCGTAACATGGGAGCCCACGGTTATATATTGATTGGGCGAGAAGGATCTCGCGGTCATGTACATGGTGCGGTTGAGGGAGATCTCCAACCGTGGAGATAGATTACAATGAGAGAAGTAGAGATAGAAAGATAAAGATGAAAGATTACAAACGTGTAGCACAAGGCTATCTCTATCTATTCTGTTACAATATTTCTAACACTCCCCCTTAATCACAACTGCACCAAGTTGAGATTACAACAAAACTCTTCAAAACCTTTTGTGGGTAAGGCCTTTGTAAACCCATCTGCAAGCTGATCCTTTGAAGGAATGAACCGAACATCCAATTGCTTGTTTGCAACTTGTTCTCTGACAAAGTGAAAATCTATCTCAATATGCTTGGCCTGGCATGAAAAACTGGGTTAGCAGTGAGATAAGTTGCACCAAGATTATCACACCATAAGCAAGGAGGGTGCGCTTCTGGAATATTGAGTTCTTTTAACATAGACTGAATCCAAATAACTTCAGCCGTTGCATTTGCCAAAGCTTTATATTCTGCCTCTGTACTTGACCTCGAGACTGTTGCCTATTTCTTTGCACACCACGAAATTAAATTTGGACCATGGAATATAGCAAAACTGTAAGTGCATCTAGTGCCACCCCTAGTTGGTTTTGGAGTATTGACGACAAACCTGGTTGAGGGACTAATGTGTTTGTGAGAATTGCAGGATAACACAGGTAGTAGTCCCTCATTGATTCGGTTTACCTACCGGAGATGACCCCTAAAAATGTGTAAAGACATTGAAGACAATGGTGGTATGTGAAGATATTCACAACGAAGATTATGACTCGAGAAGACATTCACGTGAAGACTATGGAGTGCGAAGACATAGTTGTTTTGTAGTTTCCTTTTCTTTTTTGTTGAGTCAAAGGAACCACCGTACTGTTAAGTGGGGTCCAAGTGAACAAAGTCAGAGTGACTGAAGTGATGCTCAACCAAATCCTATGTCTTTGAGCGAAGACAATGAGAGCGAATCTTATCCAGAGCTGGATGAGTCAGCTTTACTTGTAGCCCAAGTCAAGCTGCCGCGTGTGTTTGAACTCTAACCGTTGGACACGTGTCAGTTCTGTTGGGGAACGCAGTAATTTCAAAAATTTCCTACGCACATGCAAGATCATGGTGATGCATAGCAACGAGCGGGAGAGTGTTGTCCATGTACCCTCGTAGACCGTAAGCGGAAGCGTTATGACAACGCGGTTGATGTAGTCGTACGTCTTCACGATTCAACCGATCCAAGTACCGAATGCACGGCACCTCCGAGTTCAGCACACGTTCAACTCGATGACGTCCCTCGTACTCTTGATCCAGTTGAGGCCGAGGGAGAGTTTCGTCAGCACGATGGCGTGGTGATGGTGATGATGAAGTTACCGACGCAAGGCTTCGCCTAAGCACTACGACGATATGACCAAGGTGTGTAACTGTGGAGGGGGGCACCACACACGGCTAAGAAAACAACTTGTGTGTCTATGGGATGCCCCCTGGCCACGTATATAAAGGATGGAGGGAGGAGGAGGCCGGCCCTCATAGGGCGCGCCCAAGTGTGGAGTCCTACTAGGACTCCCTAGTCCTAGTAGGATTCCACCTCCCACATGGAATAGGAAAAGGGGAAGGGAGAAGGAGAAGGAAGGAAGGGGGCGCCCCCTTTCCCTAGTCCAATTCGGACCAGTCCATGGGGAAGGGGCGCGACCACCCTTGAGGCCTTTCCCTCCTTTCCCGTATGGCCCATTAAGGCCCAATACGAATTCTCGTAACTCTCCGGTACTCCGAAAAATACCCGAATCACTCGGAACCTTTCCGATGTCCGAATATAGCCTTCCAATATATCGATCTTTACGTCTCGACCATTTCGAGACTCCTCGTCATGTCCATGATCTCATCTGGGACTCCGAACTATCTTCGATCATCAAATCACATAACTCTTCAATATAAATCGTCATCAAACGTTAAGCGTGCGGACCCTACGGGTTCGAGAACTATGTAGACATGACCGAGACACATCTCGACTAAATAACCAATAGCGGAACCTGGATGCTCATATTGGCTCCCACATATTCTACGAAGATCTTTATCGTTCAAACCGCATGACAACATACGTTGTTTCCTTTGTCATTGGTATGTTATTTGCCCGAGATTCGATCGTCGGTATCTCAATACCTAGTTCAATCTCGTTACCAGCAAGTCTCTTTACTCGTTCTGTAATGCATCATCCCGCAACTAACTCATTAGTCACAATGCTTGCAAGGCTTATAGTGATGTGCATTACCGAGAGGGCCCAGAGATACCTTTCCGATACAAGGAGTGACAAATCCTAATCTCGATCTATGCCAACTCAACAAACACCATCGGAAATACCTGCAGAGCATCTTTATAATCACCCAGTTACGTTGTGACATTTGATAGCACACAAGGTGTTCCTCCGGTATTCGGGAGTTGCATAATCTCATAGTCTGAGGAACATGTATAAGTCATGAAGAAAGCAATAGCAACAAACTATACGATTAAGTGCTAAGCTAACGGAATGGGTCAAGTCAATCACATCATTCTCTAATGATGTGATCCCGTTAATCAAATGACAACTCATGTCAATGGCTGGGAAACTTAACCATCTTTGATCAACGAGCTAGTCAAGTAGAGGCATACTAGTGACACTCTGTTTTGTCTATGTATTCACACATGTACTAAGTTTCTGGTTAATACAATTCTAGCATGAATAATAAACATTTATCATGAAATAAGGAAATAAATAATAAATTTATTATTGCCTCTAGGGCATATTTCCTTCAGTCTCCCACTTGCACTAGAGTCAATAATCTAGTTCACATCGCCATGTGATTTAACACCAATAGTTCACATCTTTATGTGATTAACACCCATAGTCCACATCGCCATGTGACCAACACTCAAAAGGTTTACTAGAGTCAATAATCTAGTTCACATCGCTATGTGATTAACACCTAAGAGTAATAAGGTATGATCATGTTTTGCCTGTGAGAGAGAAAAAAATTAGTCTAGGGTCCGCAATATTCAGATCCGTATGTATTTTGCAAATTTCTCTGTCTACAATACTCTGCACAGAGCTACTTTAACTAAATGCTCCCACTTTCAATATGTATCCAGATCGAGACTCAGAGTCATCCAGATCGGTGTCAAAGCTTGCGTCGACGTAACTCTTTACGACGAACTCTTTATCACCTACATAACCGAGAAATATTTCCTTAGTCCTTTAAGGATAATTTTTACCAATGTCTAGTGATCTACTCCTAGATCACTATTGTACTCCCTTGCCAAACACAGGACAGGGTATACAATAGGTCTGGTACATAGCATAGCATACTTTATAGAACCTATGGCTGAGGCATATGGAATGACTTTCATTATCTTTCTATTTTCTGTCATGGTCGGGTTTTGAGTCTTACTCAACTTCACACCTTGCAACACAGGCAAGAACTCTTTCTTTGACTGTTTCATTTTGAACTACTTCAAAATCTTGTCAAGGTATGTACTCATTGAAAAATCTTATCAAGCGTCTTGATCTATCTCTATAGATCTTGATGCTCAATGTGTAAGCAGCTTTACCGAGGTCTTTCTTTGAAAAACTCCTTTCAAACACTCCTTTATGCTTTCCAGAAAATTCTACATCATTTCCGATCGACAATATGTCATTTACATATACTTATCAAAAAGGCTGTAGTGCTCCCACTCACTTTCTTGTAAATACAGGCTTCACCGCAAGTCTGTATAAAACTATATGCTTTGATCAACTTATCAAAGTGTATATTGCAACTCCGAGATGCTTGCACCAGTCCAAGATGGATCACTGGAGCTTGCACACTTTGTTAGCACCTTTAGGATTGACAAAAACTTCTTGTTGTATCATACACAACTCTTCTTTTAAGAAATCCATTAACGAATGTTGTTTTGACATCCATTTGCCAGATTTCATCAAATGTGGCAATTGCTAATATGATTCGGACAGACTTAAGCATCGCTATGAGGGAGAAAATCTCATCGTAGTCAACACCTTGAACTTGTCGAAAACCTTTTGCGACAATTCGAGCTTTGTAGATAGTAACACTACTATCAGCGTCCGTCTTCCTCTTGAAGATCCATTTATTCTCTATTGCTTGCCGATCATCGGGCAAGTCAACCAAAGTCCACACTTTGTTCTCATACATGGATCCCATCTCAGATTTCATGGCCGCAAGCCATTTTGCGGAATCTAGGCTCATCATCGCTTCCTCATAGTTCGTAGGTTCGTCATGGTCAAGTAACATGACCTCCAGAACAGGATTACCATACCACTCTGGTGCGGAACGTACTCTGGTTGACCTACGTGGTTCGGTAGTAACTTGAGCCGAAGTTTCATGATCAGTATGATTAACTTCCTCACTAATTGGTGTAGGCATCACTAGAACTGATTTCTGTGATGAACTACTTTCCAATTCGGGAGAAGGTACAATTACATCATCAAGTTATACTTTCCTCCCACTTACTTCTTTCGAGAGAAACTCCTTCTCTAGAAAGGATCAATTTTTAGCAACGAATATCTTGCCTTCGGATTTGTGATAGAAGGTGTACCCAACAGTCTCCTTTGGGTATCCTATGAAGACGCACTTCTCCGATTTGGGTTTGAGCTTATCAGGCTGAAACTTTTTCACATAAGCATCGCAACCCCAAACTTTAAGAAACGACAACTTTGGTTTCTTGCCAAACCACAGTTCATACGGTGTCGTTTCAATGGATTTAGATGGTGCCCTATTTAACGTGAATGCAGCTGTCTCTAATGCACAACCCGAAAATGATAGTGGTAAATCGGTAAGAGACATCATAGATCGCACCACATCTAATAAAGTGCGGTTACGATGTTCGGACACACCATTACGCTGTGGTGTTCCAGGTGGCCTGAGTTGCGAAACTATTCCACATTGTTTCAAATGAATACTAAACTCATAACTCAAATATTCACCTCCACGATCAGATCGTAGAAACTTTATTTTCTTGTTACGATGATTTCCCACTTCACTCTGAAATTCTTTGAACTTTTCAAATGTTCCAGACTTATGTTTCATCAAGTAGATATACCCATATCTGCTCAAATCATATGTGAAGGTCAGAAAATAACGACACCCACCGCGAGCCTCAACACTCATCGGACCGCATACATCTGTATGTATTATTTCCAATAGGTCAGTTGCTCGCTCCATTGTTCCGGAGAACGGAGTCTTAGTCACCTTGCCCATGAGGCATGGTTCACAAGCATCAAGTGATTCCAAAAGCCCATCAGCATGGAGTTTCTTCATGCGCTTTGCACCAATATGACCTAAACGGCAGTGCCACAAATAAGTTGCACTATCATTATTAACTTTGCATCTTTTGGCTTCAATATTATGAATATCTGTATCACTACGATCGAGATTCAATAAACCATTTATATTGAGTGTATGCCCATAGAAGGTTTTATTCATGTAAATAGAACAACAATTATTCTTTGACATAAATGAATAAATGTATTGCAATAAACATGATCCAATCATATTCATGCTCAACGCAAATATCAAATAACATTTATTTTAGGTTCAACACTAATCCCAAAGGTAAAGGGAGTGTGCGATGGTGATCTTATCAACCTTGGAATTGCTTCCAACACATATCATCACCTCGCCCTTAACTAGTCTATGTTTATTTTGCAACTCCCGTTTCGAGTTACTACTCTTAGCAACTGAACCAGTATCAAATAGCGAGGGGTTGCTATAAACACTAGTAAAGTACACATCAATAACATGTATATATACCTTTGTTCACTATGCCATCCTTCTTATCCGCCAAGTATCTGGGGCAGTTCCACTTCTAGTGACCATTTCCTTTGTAGTAGAAGCACTCAGTTTCAGGCTTGGGTCTAGCTTTGGGCTTCTTCACGGGAGTGACAACTTGTTTGTCATTCTTCTTGAAGTTCCCTTTCTATCCCTTTGCTCTTTTCTTGAAACTAGTGGTCTTGTTAACCATCAACACTTGATGCTTTTCTTGATTTCTACCTTCGCCGATTTTAGCATCGCGAAGAGCTTGGGAATTGTTTTCGTTATCCCTTGCATATTATAGTTAATCACGAAGTTCTAGTAACTTGGTGATAGTGACTAGAGAACTTTGTCAATTACTATCTTATCTGGAAGATTAACTCCCACTTGATTCAAGCAATTGTAGTACCCAGACAATCTGAGCACATGCTCACTGGTTGAGCTATTCTCATCCATCTTGTAGGCAAAGTATTGTCAGAGGTCTCATACCTGTCGACATGGGCATGAGTATGAAATACCAATTTCAACTCTTGGAACATCTCATATGCTCCATGTCGTTCAAAACATTTTTGAAGTCCCGGTTCTAAGCCGTAAAGCATGGTGCACTAAACTATCAAGTAGTCATCATACTGAGCATTGTCAAACATTCATAACGTCTGCATCTGCTCCTGCAATAGGTCTGTCACCTAGCGGTGCATCAAGGACATAATACTTCTGTGTAGCAATGAGGATAATTCTCAGATCATGGAGCTAGTCCGCATCATTGCTACTAACATTTTTCAACTTATTTTTTCTCTAGGAACATATCAAAAATAAACGGGAAACTACATCGCGAGCTATTGATCTACAACATAGATATGCAAATACTATCAGGACTAAGTTCATGGTAAATTAAAGTTCAATTAATCATATTACTTAAGAACTCCCACTTAGATAGACATCCCTCTAGTCATCTAAGTGATCACGTGACCCATATCAACTAAACCATGTCCGATCATCACGTGAGATGGAGTAGTTTTCAATGGTGAACATCACTATGTAGATCATATCTACTATATGATTCACGCTCGACCTTTCAGTCTCAGTGTCCATATCTACATATGCTAGGCTCGTCAAGTTTAACCCGAGTATTCTGCGTGTGCAAAACTGGCTTGCACCCGTTGTATGTGAACGTAGAGCTTATCACACCCGATCATCACATGGTGTCTCGGCACGAAGAACTGTCGCAACGGTGCATACTCAGGGAGAACACTTACACCTTGAAATTTTAGTAAGGGATCATCTTATAAAGCTGCCGCCAACTAAGCAAAATAAGATGTATAAAAGATAAACATCACATGCAATCAAAATATGTGACATGATATGTCCATCATCATCTTGTGCTTTTGATCTCCATCTCCAAAGTACTATCATGATCTCCATTGTTACCGGCATGACACCATGATCTCCATCATCTTGATCTTTTATCAACGTGTCGTCACATGGTCGTCTCACCAGCTATTGCTTTTGCAACTATTGCTATCGCATAGCGATAAAGTAAAGCAATTACATGGCACTTGCATCTTATGCAATAAAGAGACAACCATAAGGCTCCTGCCAGTTGCCGATAACTTTAACAAAACATGATCATCTCATACAAAAATTTATATCTCATCACGTCTTGACCATATTACATCACAACATGCCCTGCAAAAACAAGTTAGACGTCCTCTACTTGTTGTTGCAAGTTTTACGTGGCTGCTACGGGCTGAGAAAGAACCGTTCTTACCTACGCATCAAAACCACAACGATTTTTCGTCAAGTATGTGTTGTTTTAACCTTCAACAAGGACCGGGCGTAGCCACACTCGATTCAACTAAAGTTGCAGAAACTGACACCCGCCAGCCACCTGTGTGCAAAGCACGTTGGTAGAACCAGTCTCGCGTAAGCGTACGCGTAATGTCGGTCCGAGCCGCTTCATCCAACAATACCGCCGAATCAAAGTATGACATGCTGGTAAGCAGTATGACTATTATCGCCCACAACTCACTTGTGTTCTACTCATGCATATTACATCTACGCATAAACCTGGCTCGGATGCCACTGTTGGGGAACGCAGTAATTTCAAAAATTTCCTACGCACACGCAAGATCATGGTGATGCATAGCAACGAGCGGGAGAGTGTTGTCCACGTACCCTCGTAGACTGTAAGCGGAAGCATTATGACAACGCGGTTGATGTAGTCTTACGTCTTCACGATTCAACCGATCCAAGTACCGAACGCACGGCACCTCCGAGTTCAGCACACGTTCAGCTCGATGATGTCCCTCGTACTCTTGATCCAGTTGAGGCCGAGGGAGAGTTTCGTCAGCACGACGATGTGGTGACGGTAATGATGAAGTTACCGACGCAGGGCTTCGCCTAAGCACTACGACGATATGGCCGAGGTGTGTAACTTTGGAGGGGGGCACCGCACACGGCTAAGAAATCAACTTGTGTGTCTATGGGGTGCCCCCTGGCCACGTATATAAAGGATGGAGGGAGGAGGAGGCCGGCCCTCATAGGGCGCGCCCAAGTGTGGAGTCCTACTAGGACTCCCTAGTCCTAGTAGGATTCCACCTCCCACATGGAATAAGAAAAAGGGAAGGGAGAAGGAGAAGGAAGGAAGGGGGCGCCCCCTTTCCATAGTCCAATTCGGGCCAGTCCATGGGGAAGGGGCGCGGCCACCCCTCAGGCCTTTCTCTCCTTTCCCGTATGGCCCATTAATGCCCAATACGAATTCTCGTAACTCTCCGGTACTCCGAAAAATACCCGAATCACTCGGAACCTTTCCGATGTCCGAATATAGCCTTCCAATATATCGATCTTTACGTCTCGACCATTTCGAGACTCCTCGTCATGTCCATGATGTCATCCGGGACTGCGAACTATCTTCGGTCATCAAATCACATAACTCTTTAATACAAACTGTCATCAAACGTTAAGCGTGCGGACCCTACGGGTTCGAGAACTATGTAGACATGACCGAGACACATCTCGAGTCAGTAACCAATAGCGGAACCTGGATGCTCATATTGGCTCCCACATATTCTACGAAGATCTTTATCGGTCAAACCGCATAACAATATACGTTGTTCCCTTTGTCATCGGTATGTTACTTGCCCGAGATTCGATCGTCGGTATCTCAATACCTAGTTCAATCTCATTACCGGCAAGTCTCTTTACTCGTTCTATAATGCATCATCTCGCAACTAACTCATTAGTCACAATGCTTGCAAGGCTTATAGTGATGTGCATTACCGAGAGGGCCCAGAGATACCTCTCCGGTACACGGAGTGACAAATCCTAATCTCGATCTATGCCAACTCAACAAACACCATTGGAGACACCTGTAGAGCATCTTTATAATCACCCAGTTACGTTGTGACATTTAATAGCACACAAGGTGTTCCTCCGGTATTCGGGAGTTGCATAATCTCATAGTCTGAGGAACATGTATAAGTCATGAAGAAAGCAGTAGCAACAAACTATACGATCAAGTGCTAAGCTAACGGAATGGGTCAAGTCAATCACATCATTCTCTAACGATGTGATCCCGTTAATCAAATGACAACTCATGTCAATGGCTAGGAGACTTAACCATCTTTGATCAGCGAGCTAGTCAAGTAGAGGCATACTAGTGACACTCTGTTTTGTCTATGTATTCACACATGTACTAAGTTTCCGGTTAATACAATTCTAGCATGAATAATAAACATTTATCATGAAATAAGGAAATAAATAATAACTTTATTATTGCCTCTAGGGCATATTTCCTTCAAGTTCCTTAGTGACCCAGGGTCATTTCGGACAAATCAGGCCGGGTTGCCTCCTGGCTATAAATAGCCCACCCCCTACACCATAAATTGGTGGCTGCTCAAAGTTAGTGCACAGCTTTTATCGTTTGAGAGCAACCCACCTCCGAAGCATTTGAGAGAAAGATCCTTGCGAGGACAAAGCCCAAAACACCCAGAGCCAAAGAGTGTTAGGCATCACTGAAGTTTTTCTGTCTGCATGACCTGAAGACTTGTTACACTTGAGGACTATGAATCCTCCAGCCGGTTAGGTGTCGCGTTCTGAGCATCCAAGAGTCATTGTGGATTGCCGGTGAACGAAGTCTGTGAAGGTTCGGAAGTCTACCTTGAAGACTTACCAGAGTGATTGGGCGAGGACTAAGTGTTCTTAGCTCAAGGGGAATAAGGTGAAGACGCGGTCTTCTGAGTTGAATCTCAGCCACCCTAACCAGACGTACAGTTGTCACAGCAACTGGAACTGGTCCAACAAACCCCTGTCCTCACCAAGCAACGAGTTCTATCTCCTTTCTCTCTTTATTTACCGTTTGTCTTCATGAAGTCATTTGCATGCTTGCCTGATCTGTTTGACTTCACTGTGTGATGACTATTGTTGTTTGGCTTCTTACTATCTTCCATCCTAATCCATTCTACCTAGCTGCTAATAGTCTTCGTGTTTTCTCTTCATTGCTTACTTGACTATGGCTTGTCTAGTGTAGTCTACCTTCCGCTGCATGTCAATAGGTTCATTTTTATTGTTTGTCTTCGAAACTCACATGTTTTGAAGACTCTCATAAAAATCGCCTATTCACCCCCCTCTAGTCGATAACAAGCACTTTCAATTGGTATCAGAGCAAGGTACTCCCTTGTTCTGTGTGATTCGGTTTAACCACCTGGAGTTTTAGCTATGTCGACTGCTGGGATAATCAAAGTCTCCGCTACGTGCCCTGTCTTAGATGGCACTGATTACCCCTACTGGAAGAATAAGATGTGCACGCATCTTGAAGCCATTGATGTCGACCTCTGGTATGTCATCAAGAACGGTGTTCCCAAGGCCGGTGAAGGTGTCACGCCTGCTGATGTCAAGAAGTTAATTCAACTGGACTCAACTGCCAAGAACATCATCTGTGGTCATCTGACCAAAGGACAGTATGGTCGTGTGAGTGCTCTGGAAACCTCGAAGCTAGTCTGGGACTGGCTCTCCAAGGTCAACGAAGGCGTCTCAACCCAGAGAGACTCAAGGATTAGTGTTCTTCGCAACCTCTTCAACCGCTTCAAGAGAAACGACAATGAGAATGTCCAGCTCATGTTTGATTGCCTCACTGATATCACAAATGAGCTTCATGCACTTGGCGCCACTGAGATCACCAAGCATGAAATCGTCAAGACACTCCTCAGATCACTTGATAGCTCGTTTGACACCCTAGCCCTCATGATACAAGAACGCCCTGACTTCAAGACTCTCGATTCGTCTGACATACTTGAGAGGCTCAACACACATGAGTTCCGGTTATCTGAGAAAAGAGATATCTATGGTCCTAGCTATGGACGTACTCGCGCTTTGAAGGCAAAGGTTGTTTCCTCATCTGAAGAAGAATCTGACTGCAGTTCTGGGGATCCTGAAGACATTGGAAAGGAGCTTGCTATGCTTGTGAACAAGTTCCAGAAATTCACCAAGAAGAAAGGCTTCAGAAAGTCTTCAAGATCCAGCTCGAGAAATGATGAAGCTTCTACTCATGACTACAAGAAGAGAACATGCCACAAGTGCAAGAAACCTGGTCACTACATCTCTGAGTGTCCTTAGTGGGACAATGAGAACAACAAGAAGAAGAAGAGCAAGGAATATGATTCTGATGACAAAAAGAAGAAGAAATCCTCAAAGTCTTCTTCCAAGTCTTCATCGCACAAGAAGAGCTCATCTGGCAAGGCTCATGCTTTTGTTGGTAAGGAGATGGATTCAGAGGAGGAGTTTGCTTCTGAGGAGGCAGAGGTGGAGTCTAAGGAGGAGTCCTACTCTGGCGTTGCAAGTCTGGCTCTAGCTACAGCCTATGTTGCCAAGTCCATCTTCAACACTGAAGACAATGACTCCATCACCAACGCTGATGACAAGGACGACTCCGCCCCCACCTACTGCTTCATGGCACGTGGTGCCAAGGTAAACTTACGCTATGCTTACTTTCAAACATCAAGTGAAGATGACTCTGACTGTGAATCTAAACCTAGCTACAAAACACTTGCTAAAATTGCAACTGAACAACAGAAAGCTATGGAACATATTCAAAAATTGTTAGACAAAAGCGATGACCTGTTGGATGTGGAAATGACCCGATCTCAGTCCTTAATTGAAGACATCAAAAATCTTCATGTTAAGTACGAGGAACTTGAAAGTCGTCATGAAACGCTCTCAACAACGCATGAGAAGCTTTCCTACGATTATCTTCAAAGGAAGCAAGAACTTGAGAAATTGAGAGCGGCTCATGAAGATCTTCAAAAGGAGAATGAGTCACTTCGCACTCAACAGATCAGTCCCGCTCAGGAAGGATTTGAACCACCATGTCTAAAATGCGTTGAGCGTGATAACGCTACTTCTGTTGCTGAATGTTCCACTGCTGCTACTGTTGCAATATCTTCAACTGCTGATGTGGTAACTAACCCCTCTACTGAGGATACCACTACTATTGCTGATGAAAATGCCAGGCTGAAGACATTGCTTGAGACAGGGATGTACAAAAGTCTCAAAGGGCATCAGACACTATGTGATGTCCTCAAAAAGCAGATTCTGAACCGAAACCCTAGAAAAGAGGGTGTTGGGTTCGAGAGGAAAATGAACGTTGATGGTTCATACTGGAGGCCTGAGCAGTACCCCAAAACCACATGGGTTGCTGCAAAGGGACCTTCAGTGGATCCATCCACCTTATCTGGCTTCACTTGTGTTAACCCGATTATCATTGATGAATCCTTTGATGCAAACTATAATCTGTTTAAGAATCAAAATGGTGAAGTGTTTGCCAGGTATATTGGTACTAACTGCAGGAATGGACCACCCATGAAGAAGATCTGGGTGCCCAAAAGATGTCTTGAGAATCTTCCTATGAATGTCATCATGACACCACCAGGGAAGAAGACAAACCCCAGACGAATGGCTTCATATGGCCCAAAGGCTTCATACAGACAGAGGACTCACCAGAGTCACCCTAACGCCAATGTTTTGCAGGGAAATCATACTCAGACTCATGAATATGAGCGTGTATCATCAAACCGCTATGTTCATAAGACTAAGAACTATTCTTCTTATTCATATGAGTATTATTCACTACCTGCAAGGCTATTTGCTAGGGCTCCAAAGCCGAAGTTCTCAGATGCTGCACATAGACTCATTGCTTCTAAGCCACCCCTGAAAATGTGGGTGGTTAAGAAAACTTAACTCTCTTTTGCAGGGAAAGGTCTCCAGCCGAAAATCAAAGGTGTCTTGATGCTTATCCTGTGGACCTAAAACATCTTGTGGGCGCAAGATAAAATGCCCAAATGGTCTTACTATGTATTTTGTTCCTGGATCGCTTGCCAATCATCCTATCAGCTCTAACCTGGATCTGAGCTTTGATAATCTGCTTGTTTGTCAAATGTTTATGCTTCACAATACCCTTGGTGAAGCCTATCCCCCTAACTGTACTGTAGGGTATGACACCACATGCTTCAGAATGGATTATGGACAGTGGATGCACTAATCATATGACTGGTGATCGAAGTCTTCTCATGGACTCAACCTTACGTCCATCTGACAAGAGTCACATCACATTTGCTGACACTGGTAAAAGCAAGGTATTGGGTCTAGGTAGAGTTGCAATCTCAAAGGATCAGCACATGGATAAAGTGATGCTTGTTGAATCCCTTGGTTTCAACTTAATGTCTGTCTCAATGCTTTGTGATTTGAACATGATTGTGATATTTGGAAAATATCGTTGCCTTGTTCTAATGGAATCTGACAAGTCTCTAGTCTTTGAAGGGTATCGGAAAGATGATCTGTATATGGTAGATTTCTCAGCAAGACCACAGTTGGCCGTATGTCTTCTAGCAAAAGCTTCAGAGTGCTGGCTCTGGCATCGAAGGCTAGGGCATGCTGGCATGAGGAACTTGTACACTCTCGCGAAGAAGAAACATGTCGTAGGCATCGAGGGTGTCAAGTTCAAGAAGGATCATCTGTGTGGTGCCTGTGAAGCTGGAAAGATGACTAGGGCCAAGCATCCCTCGAAGAAAATCATGACGACATCTCAACCTTCGAGCTGCTATACATGGACTTATTTGGCCCTACTCACTACTCTACTCTTACTACCACTGCTTGTCTCTATGGCTTCGTCATTGTTGATGATTATTCAAGATATACATGGGTGCATATAATCCTCTGCAAGAATGAAGTGCAGGATGTCTTCAGACACTTCGCCAATCATGCCATGACGAACTATGGCATCAAGATCAAGCACATCAGAAGTGACAACGGCACAAAGTTCAAGAACACAGGCCTCTACACTTATCTTGATACATTGGGCATCACTCATGAGTTCTCTGCTCCATATACACCTTAGCAGAATGGCATCATGGAGCGCAAGAACAGGACACTCACTGAGATGGCTTGGACGATGCTTGATGAATACAAGACTCCAAGGAAGTTCTAGCCCGAAGCCATTGATACTGCATGCCATGTCATCAACCGTGTTTATCTTCACAAGCTTCTGAAGAAGACATCCTATGAGCTCCTGACTGGTAAGAAGCCAAACGTAAGCTACTTCAGAGTATTTGGTGCTAGGTGCTGGATCAAGGATCCACATCACACTTCAAAATTTGCACCGAAAGCACATGAAGGTTTTATGCTTGGTTACGGAAAGGATTCACACTCCTACAGAGTCTTCAACCTCTTTCACTATAAAGTGGTTGAAACTGTGGATGTGCGGTTCGATGAGACTAACAGCTCGCAAAGAGAGCACCTGTCAAATGTGCTAGATGAAGTCCCTCCTAGTGAATCAATCAAGCTTATGGGAACTGGAGAAATCATACCTTCTGAGGCTCATGCTGAAGAGGAACTTATCATTTCAGCGCCTACTCAACCTGAAGCCAATGCTCAAAATGAAGACAATGGTCAGCACGAGCAAAATCTTCGTCCAGTTCATCCTCGTGTTGCTAATGAAGTACGGATTGAGAAGATAATTGATAGCATCAATGCACCTGGTCCACTCACTCGTTCAAGAGCAACACAACTAGCAAATTTCTGTGGACACTTTGCATTTGTATCAATATCTGAACCCAAGAAAGTTGTTGAAGCCTTCATGGAACCGGAATGGATACAATCTATGCAAGAAGAGCTTCAACAGTTCGAGCTGAACAATGTCTGGGAATTGGTCAAGCGTCCTGACCCTCGCAAGCACAATATCATTGGCACCAAATGGATCTATCACAACAAACAAGATGAGCATGGTCAAGTTGTCAGAAACAAGGCTCGTCTCGTTGCTCAAGGATACACTCAAGTTGAAGGGATTGACTTCGATGAAACATTTGCTCTCGTGGCTAGGCTTGAAGCCATTCGCATACTGCTAGCCTATGCCAACCATCACAACATCCTCCTGTGCCAAATGGATGTGAAGAGTGTCTTTCTCAATGGCAAGATTGAAGAAGAAGTGTATGTTGCACAACCACCTGGCTTTGAAGATCCAAAACATCATGATATGATATACAAGCTCAACAAGGCACTGTATGGCCTCAAACAAGCCCCTCGTGCTTGGTATGACATACTCAAAGACTTCCTGAAGAGCAAAGGCTTCAAACCTGGTTCTCTAGATCCTACACTCTTCACGAAGACATATGATGGTGAACTGTTCATGTGCCAAATCTAGGTGGATGACATTATCTTCGGCAACACTAACCAGAAATACAGTGATGAGTTTGGGCACATGATGCAAGAGCAATATCAGATGTCCATGATGGGTGAACTGAAGTTCTTCCTAGGTCTTCAAATTCGTCAGCAAAGCAACGGCATCTTCATATCTCAAGAAAAATGCCTCAAATATTGCCTGAAGAAGTTTGGTATGCAAGATTGCAAAGGTTACACGACGCCAATGCCAACCAAAAGTCATCTGGGTCCTGACGCCAATGGTAAAGAGTTCGATCAAAAGGTATACCGCTCCATGATTGGTTCTTTACTGTATTTATGTGCATCTAGGCCAGATATAATGCTTAGTGTTTGCATGTGTGCCCGGTTCCAAGCGACACCAAAGGAATCGCATCACTTAGGTATGAAGCGAATTCTTCGATATTTGGCTTACACCCCAACACTAGGATTATGGTATCCAAAAGGCTCAGAGTTTGATCTAGTTGGATTCTCAGATGCTGATTATGCTGGTGACAAGGTTGATCGCAAGTCCACATCAGGCACATGTCACTTTCTGGGATGATCACTTGTCTGTTGGTCTTCAAAAAAGCAGAACTGTGTGTCTCTCTCCACTGCTGAATCTGAATACATTGCTGCTGGATCTTGCTGCGCTCAGCTTCTATGGATGAAGCAAACTCTCAAGGACTATGGCATCCATCTAAAGCAAGTGCCACTCCACTGCGACAATGAAAGCACCATCAAGATTGCCAACAACCCAGTTCAGCACTCGAAGACAAAGCACATTGAAATCCATCATCACTTTCTCAGAGATCATGTCATGAAGGAAGATATTGATATCATTCACATCAACACTGAAGAGCAATTGGCAGATATCTTCACAAAGCCCTTGGATGAGAAAAGGTTTTGCAAGTTGCGGTGTGAGCTAAATATCTTAGAATCCTCAAATGTCCTGTGATTGGACACACATACTAACACTTCATGTTCATGACTTAGATGTGCAACACACAAAGTAACGTATATCTTCAATCAATGAAGACATACACTCTAAGTGTGAATACATTAATGCGGAATTTGACTTCGGAGCGCCACGATAATTGTGCGCCGTGTCTGGGTCTAATACTTCCTATACGGTGGGTAACGCCACCACGAAACCTTTGGTTGAAGTGTTTCATTGGGCGTCATATTTGCAAAGTCTTATTTGATTTGTCTTCAGCATTGATTTAACTTCGTGTTTATCTTTACTATGTTGATTTGGTCTTATTCAGATATATACATATATTTGTGTTTTGTCCTCTACAGCATTCACTTATAGCTATGTCTTCATGATTGAATCTTTTGATCTAAGTGAATGTGATCGGACCCTAACCTCTTCTATGCTTCTACCTCAAATTCTATCTATCCAAATCATATGCATTCTATTGAAACTGTCAAATGTCTTCTCTGCATCCTTGTCAGCAGAAGATACAGACACAAAAGTTGAATATGTTTTTAAATGCTATTGCCTGAAACCCAGAGAAGCCGAAATGACCACCCGACAGTCCAGGCATGCGCAGGAACATGGAACAACTTCCAATGTGTTGCATGCTTGCCACGTGTCCTTCAAATGTGAACCGCCAGGGGCACCTGCGTAATTGCGCTGTGCTGTCCCTTTCCTTATAAATTCACAACTCACCGCGGTCACAATCTCCTCTTCCACCTCGTCACCTCGCACAAACCCTAGCGCCTCCGCTAGCTCGCGTCGACGCCGGAGAAGAAGCGCTTAGCTGTCGCGACCTCTTCGACGCCATCCTCACGCCGGCCGCGGACCTCGTCCTCTCCGCCGCCGCCGTAGGTGTTTTCCGTCGCCAAGTTAGGGCACGGGAGATTGAACTGCTCGGCCTCCCTCTCAACTTCGTCTAGCAGTTCTTCGTGCGGTAATTAAATCTTACTTTTACTGCCATTTTGATCCATCTGATCCATCCACTTTACCCAAAAGTGGTTTCTTAACTTCCATATCTGGATCTATCTTGTTCTGAATCTCATATCATGCCTAGTATATTCACTTATGCTTCACAACTAGTTAGATTCCTCACTTGTACTTATTCTTGGATTCGTACAAATCTGGAACCAACTCGCACCATATAAGTGAATGTCTTCGCGCTATGAGGTCAATGTCTTCAAACTGATTTATCTTCAAAATCTTCTGAGAATGCATATGACCTCTTCCCTTCCCTTGCACCTCTAATGATGTCACAGGTACATGTCCGTGGGAGAATCCCTGGGTTCTCATAGTCTGCATTCATTTGCAAAATTCTTACAGCATCACATAAATTCTCCTGAAGCCAGTTCCTGTCTGACCAGCAGACAGAAGCTTTTGACAGTTCTGAAGCCATTCAGCTTGAATTTGATGGCCACTGAGAAGTCAGCTAGAAAGGGCGGCAGACAGCACCGTGGGAATACATCCAAAGATTTGCGACCTGATCTGTATGAAATGTACAAGACAGATCCTGAAGAAACCATGGCGAACGCAAAACTCGAATCCAATGGATTCGAAGATATTGGGCTGAGGAATGGTTCAAGTACAGATTCGTCACTGCTGAGTATGCGGAGAAGAATGCCATCAAGCGACCATGGGGAGATATTCTCTACAAAAATCTTCAACCCAAGTCCAAGTCCGAAGCCATTACTCAAGGCTTCTATCCTTGCATGGTCCGAGGACCACAGCCCGAGAATGCCGACCCATCCTCTTTGCTATGGTGTCAAGACGACAATCTGTTCAAGCGCAACTATAAGTTTGCCAAAGATTCTGCGGCCAAGAACAAGAAAGCATTTGGACTTGACTTCAACCCTGGTCCATCTGCTCCAAGGGCTGGTGGCACCCGTGATGCTGAACCAAATGTCATCGGCCCCTTCTACAACCTCGAAGGCCTCCTCACTCACATTGCTGTTCAAGGGGCAGCCGTGGAGCACTCTGATGATGACACTGATACTGATGAAGCGCCAGCTCCACCTAAGCCACAGAAGCAGAAGAAAACAAAGGCTTCAAAGCCCTCTGCTGCTCCTAAAGCTTCGCGTATGAAGCCATTGGCCACTGCACCACCTGAAGCAAGTGTGCAGTCTGAAGATCTTTCTCGTATCTCCAAGAAGACCGAGAAGTCTTCAAAATAAGAAGAAGCCCATCAAGATTTCCGGGCAAGAACTGACCCCAGCTGCCATTCTGAGGAACGAAAATGAAGCCATTGATCTGTCAAGCGACGAAGATCTTGGTGATGATGCTCTTGAGCTGCTGATAAAGAGCAAGCAAGAGGCGGAGATCTTCAATGATCTGCCCCTTTTTGATGTGGATATTTTGAATAACTTCATTGATGAATGGTTTGAAAACCCAAGTCTCAACATCGATGATCTTCAGCTTCCAATTGGCATCAGTGTCTCTTTCCACGGAGCCATTGCTAATGAGCTGGCTCTGGCTCTGAAGATCGTCGAACTGAAGAACAAGATTGATCATGAGAAAGCTCAATTCAAGAGGAACATGGCCAAGCTCAATTCATGAGAAAGCTCAATTCAAGAGAAACGTGAAGAAGCAAAAGGATCTAGAGAGCGGATGAAACTCTCTGCAAGTAAATGTGTTCAAGTTCATAATGAAGCCGAAAAGCGCAAGAACAAGAATGCCACTGATGATGCTCCACCGACCAAGAAGCCGAAGACAAAGTCTTCGCGGAAAAATCGTGCTGCTCCCACAGAGCCACTTGTTGTCGAGCCCATCTCAGTTGCTCGTCCTGCATCCGCAAACCAAGAGCGTCAGCTAGTACTTCATAAGCCTGCTTCCACAGAGGCTCCTGAAGCTGAAGACATTCCAGCTGTCGACCCCATCATAGCTGAAGACATTGGTCATCACGACAATGTAGAAGATGATGAAGTACTTCCTCAGATCGAGCACCAACCGGTATCATCGCCTGTTCTCACGAACAGCGAACTCATCAGCATTGGTCGTCCCATGATGCCAATCGCTCAGGATGCATCGTGGGCTGATCACCCCCAACAAGACACACCAAACCAAGACACACTCAGTACTCCCCCACCTCAAGTCACCACTCCGGTGCTTGATGATGACAATTACATGGTGCAGACCACCCCATCACCAAAGGCGTCGCCCGCGTTTCGTAGGCTTCGCAAAGGCCATAGGCCACAGGTCGCCATGCCAAGCGTTCCAGAAGGAGAAGTGCAACACAACTCAGTCGCACATCAAGTGTTTCCTGAAGCCACTCCAACTGCGAACGTCTCTGAGTCTGAAGCAAAAGTTGCTGAAGACATTCCGGCTGCATCAGCCGATGACAACCAAGAACCACGTCATGAAGAAGAGAGAGTTGCCACACCCCCCATCAATCAAGAAAATGTTCTTGAGGAGAACGAGTCTGTGCCCGACCCTCCAGCTACTCAAGTGGAGGTTGAAAACACTGAGGCGGCCACCAACAATACTACTGAAGCCAATGACGTAGTCATGGCTGAAGCCAATGTGGCGCCTGAAGCGAATGTTGCACCTGAAGCCAATGTGCAGCTTGAAGCCCATGTCAATGCAAATGCTCATGTACCGCTTCCAAGGCCTCACACTATTGAGCAAGCATTTGATCGCGGCCAACTTGTCACTGTTCGATGGCCTATTCTGGTTCCTCTGCCTGCTCCCGGACCACAATTTGACTACCATGTGGAGCGCATGCCTCAGGTCCAGAAGCCAAAGCCCCGACTGCTAAGATTTCCCGGTGATGCAACTTCCCCAGGATCATTCAATGTCAACAGCTTCAGGGCTCACAAATACCTTCTTTGACAGTGCAAAGAATCCTTACTCAAGGCCAAGAATCTCATCTGATCGCTTCTGGAGCTATCAGCAGCGCAGCTATTACTCATGCATCTTATACAATCAAGGGTGAATCTTTCCTCACATGCGTCTGGATTGTGAAGTCATTGCTGGTCTACCCTGCTTGGAAGAAGCTCTAGACTGCTTCAGAGATGTTGGACTTCTGTCGTTTGTCACTGACAAAGAGCATTGGAATGAGGAGCTTCTGCTACAATTCTATGCAACTCTTCACATTCGCGGCTACAACAGGTATCCGAAGACTTGGGTCCTTGAGTGGATGACAGGTGATGTACACCATGAAGCCAAATCTCAAGATATAATTGAGCTTACTTCCCTGCCCACTACAAGTGAACTCTATGAACCTGGTTGTCAGCTTCACCGCAATGCATTGGAGAGCATATTTCAGAAGCCTGAGCCAAACATGAGTCAAATGCTCAGCATGATGAAGCCACTGCCACGATATGTTGAATATCCAAAGGAATTCTTTGTAGAAGATCTAGAGTATCCCCGCACCATCTATCATATTATAAGGTGAACTCTATGGCCTATCAAAGGACATTCTCCTGCAGCCAAGCTTGAAGGCGCAATGAAGACATTGGTTTTCTATATCCACAATGGCATCAGCTTCAATCTCAAGATTTCTTCATCAGGCAACTTGCAGCTTCTGGAGTTGATCTCTTTGGCCTGAAATTTTATGCTCCATGGGTGATGCGCTTAATCAAGCTTCACTCTTCTGTCAACTATCAGCCCTCTGTGCAACCATCTTATCTTCTTGCCAGAGGTTGATATGTCTGTCGAAGCCATCTACCCTAAACCAGCAAAGGAGCCAATTTATCTTCACAACATTGATCACCAAAGCTTTTCGCAACCAATTGAGGGGGTTCTTGCTGCAACTCGTGTTTATCCTCTGGCTGGTAACACTCGTGCACCTCATCGTGCAACCACTGAAGCCACTAAAAGCACTGTTGCTCAAAGGCCTCGGAAGCGATCTCGCGTTCTCAATGACCGAGAGCTTCTCGTGGCATTGCATCAGAAATAGGATAAGCACCATGACTGGCTGAAGCGTCAGATGCAGAGCCTCTTGGTGGATGTCAATCGCATTCGAAATCTTGCCACCAAGAATGCCTTCGTATCTCATGAAGCCTGTCGGAGGTCATGGAAGAGTCTGACTTTGCTAAGCTCCGAAGATGATCTTCGTGAAGATGGCTTCACTGAGCACTACAAGTTTGATTCCATGCCTCCCCGCAATGCTGTCTTGCGCCGTACTCCTTCCTTAGAAGACTCAGAATACTCATCCTCAGCTGCAACGGTTAATGCAAGAGTTGTCGATGACGAAGATGATGCCACATCTCCAACCACTACTTTCCCGCGTCTCGACACTACACCAGGCCCCTCTGCACCACCGGACTCCAACGTCGACCCTGCACCTTCCTCTACTCCCGATGGGAACGAGTAGATGCTCTATGTCTTCAAACCTTTTTGGTCCTTACTGACAAAAGGGGGAGAAGCATATGAGTTGATAGTCTTCAAGCGCGTCCATATGGGTGGTTGCTTTATATTTTGCCAAGTGGTTACAACTCTCGTTTTGATACTTTTGGTTCTTTGGGTTGTAACACTTAAACTTGATTGTCATCTGCTACCTTGTCTGTTATTCTCTGATGCGATGATAAATTTCGCATGAAGTCTTTCCGCAGACGTCCATTTTTCATTATGCATGTCATTATCTTCGTTACATCCCTATTTGCATAAGGAATTGTCTTCATAAGTTGAAAAGGATCTCCACAAGTAAAACCTGCCGTGTGCATTTGCATTCCAGAGCAAACTACTTATATGCACATCTTCAGGGGGAGCCTTCTGCTACTTATGAAGACAATACCTTAACCCTTACAAATTCACATACTTTTATCCCCGTTGAAAACTTCAACCAGTTTGTCATCAATCACCAAAAAGGGGGAGATTGTGAGTGCATCTAGTGCCACCCCTAGTTGGTTTTGGAGTATTGACGACAAACCTGGTTGAGGGACTAATGTGTTTGTGAGAATTGCAGGATAACACAGGTAGTAGTCCCTCATTGATTCGGTTTACCTACCGAAGATGACCCCTAAAAATGTGTGAAGACATTGAAGACAATGGTGGTATGTGAAGATATTCACAACGAAGATTATGACTCGAGAAGACATTCACGTGAAGACTATGGAGTGCGAAGACATAGCTGTTTCGTAGTTTCCTTTTCTTCTTTGTTGAGTCATAGGAACCACCGTACTGTTAAGTGGGGTCCAAGTGAACAAAGTCAGAGTGACTGAAGTGATGCTCAACCAAATCCTATGTCTTCGAGCGAAGACAATGAGAGCGAATCTTATCCAGAGCTGGATGAGTCAGCTTTACTTGTAGCCCAAGTCAAGCTGCCGTGTGTGTTTGAAATCTGACTGTTGGACACATGTCAGTTCCTTAGTGACCCAGGGTCATTTCGGACAAATCAGGTTGGGTTGCCTCCTGGCTATAAATAGCCCACCCCCTACACCATAAATTGGTGTCTGCTCAGTGTTAGTGCACGGCTTTTGTCGTTTGAGAGCAACCCACCTCCGAAGCATTTGAGAGAAAGATCCTTGCGAGGACAAAGCCCAAAACACCCAGAGCCAAAGAGTGTTAGGCATCACTGAATTCTTTCTGTCCACGTGACCTGAAGACTTGTTACACTTGAGGACTGTGAATCCTCCAGCCGGTTAGGCATCGCGTTCTGAGCATCCAAGAGTCATTGTGGATTGCCGATGAACGAAGTCTGTGAAGGTTTGGAAGTCTACCTTGAAGACTTACCAGAGTGATTGGGCGAGGACTAAGTGTTCTTAGCTCAAGGGGAATAAGGTGAAGACGCGGTCTTCTAAGTTGAATCTCGGCCTCCCTAACCAGACGTACAGTTGTCACAGCAACTGGAACTGGTCCAACAAACCCCTGTCCTCACCAAGCAACTGGTTCTATCTCCTTTCTCTCTTTATTTACCGTTTGTCTTTGTGAAGTCATTTGCCTGCTTGCCTGATCTGTTTGACTTCACTGTGTGACGACTATTGTTGTTTGGCTTCTTACTATCTTCCATCCTGATCCATTCTACCTAGCTGCTAATAGTCTTCGTGCTTTCTCTTCATTGCTTACTTGACTATGGCTTGTCTAGTGTAGTCTACCTTCCGCTGCATGTCAATAGGTTCATTTCTATTGTTTGTCTTCGAAATTCTCATGTTTCGAAGACTCTCATAAAAATCGCCTATTCACCCCCCTCTAGTCGATAACAAGCACTTTCAAAACCCACCAGTCGACCTTCTATCATCTAGACAGACAGCCCAATCCGCATCAGAAAATGCACTTATAAGAGTAGACGATGACTTTCTGAACATGAGCCCAACAGTCAATGTATTCTTGACATACCTCAAGATTCTCTTAGCTGTCGTCCAATGAGTGGTAGTAGGTGCATGAAGGAACTGACAAATTTTCTTAACTGCAAAGAGATGTCAGGTCGAGTAAGAGTCAAGTACTGAAGACCACCAACTAAAGTTTTGTAACTGGTGATATCCTCATGATGCAAAGGTTCTCCATCTGTCAGAGATAAACATTCGAACTAGAAAGTGGTGTTGGTGAGGGTTTGAAGTTTTGCATGCCAATCCTATTCAATAACTCAGTTGCATACTTAGCTTGAGATAGATGAAGACCATCACTGTTTTTCTTTACTTCAATACCCAAAAAGAAATGTAAGTCTCCCAAATCCTTGAGAGCAAACTCAGAACTCAAATTCTTGAGCAGTTTGGTTACTGCCTCATCAGATGAGCTAGTGACAATAATATCATCCACATATATAAGAACAAACACAGATATTTGTGACTTGGTAAAGATAAATAGTAAGGTGTCAGATTTTGATGGAACAAACCCAAGTGCTTGAAGCTTCATACTGAGCCTGAAGTACCATGCTCTGGGGGCTTGCTTCAGACCATATAATGCTTTATCCAGCTTGCATATGTGAAAGGGTTTATTTTTGTCTTCAAAACCAGGAGGTTGTTTCATGTATACCTCTTCTTCCAGAACACCATGGAGGAACGCGTTCTGTACATCTAACTGTCTAAGGCTCCATCCCCTAGAGACAGCAATTGACAACACAAGGCGAATGGTTGCAGCTTTAACGATAGGACTAAACGTGTCCTCATAGTCTAACCCATACCTTTGCTTGAAACCTTTCGCAACAAGTCTGGCCTTGTAGCGATCTATAGTGCCATCAGATTTCCTTTTAATCCGATACACCCACTTGCAGTCAATTAAGTTTCTTCCTTGTTGTGGTGGAACCAAGTGCCACGTCTTATTTTTCTACAAAGCCATGAATTCATCATTCATAGCCATCTTCCACCTATCATCACCAAGGGCATCCATTAGAGTTTTAGGTTCACCTGTCATACAAGATAATCCATATTTGGAGAAGTTTTTATAATTAACTCGGGTAGAAACTCCCTTTTGTAGACGTGTGCGGAGTTCCACAGGAGGTGCTGCAGGCTGGTCGGGCGCAGAAGATCCTGGCATGGAAGGATCACCAGCAGATCCAGCCGTTTCCCCCATAGCTTCCGCGCTAGGAGACACCACGCCCGATCCCGAGGCGGTCGGGGAACGCACAGGCGAGGCAGTGACGGGCGCAGGTGAGGTAGTGGTGGGCCCTGGTGAGGCAGGCGCGGGCCCTGGGGAGACAGGCGCACTCACCCACCCCAGGGATTGGTGCGGAGCGACGACACGGTCGCTGTCACACGCCGGGTGCGCGCCAGGGACCGATCCCGAGGTGGATTGGGCTGCCGCCTGCAGCAAATCAGATCCCGAGGGAGATCCACCTTGTGGTGCGTGGTTTCCTGGAGGGGGACACATAAAATGACCTCCCGTTGTGGTGTTTTGCACTCTGTTTTGATCATCATTAATTGTTCCTACAACAATAGACTTTGGCATAATATAATGATTAGTCACAAAAGAGTCAGAACTATTATTTGTACCCTCGTGATCAATACCGGTAAGGAATGGAGGTAAGAGAAGTATCTCTTGACGAAGGAGAGCACAGGCATTGGGATGAAGATTTTCGAATGCAAATTTGGTCTCATCAAAAACAACATCTCTTGAGATGTAGACACGGCCAGTAGCAACATCAAGGCACTTAACTCCTTTGTGTTGGGCGTTGTAGCCAATAAAAACGCATTGCTTGGAGCGGAACATTAGCTTGCGGTTATTGTAAGGGCGTAGGTTTGGCCAACATGCGCAACCAAAACACAAAGGGGAGCATAGTCAGGTTTGACATGAAGAAGACATTCTGTAGGGGTTTCATTGTTGATGACACGACTTGGTAATATGTTGATGAGGTGAACTGCGGTTAAGAAAGCTTCATCCTAGAATTTTAGCGGCATAGATGCAGCAGCAAGGAGTGAGAGGCCAACATCAACGATGTGGCAATGCTTGCGTTTAGCGGACCCGTTTTGTTGGTGTGCGTGAGGGCATGAGACATGGTGAGAAATTCCTATCTTTTGAAAGAAAGAGTTGAGTTTCTCATACTCACCACCCCACTCTGATTGCATGGCGATAATTTTACAGTCAAATTTTCTTTCGACAAGAGCTTGAAAGTTAAGGAAAACTTGGAAGACATCAGATCGCTTCTTAAGAAGATAGATCCAAGTATATTTACTTTAATCATCGATGAAGCTCACATAGTAAGTGTGTCTACCAACAGAGGAAGAGGCTGGACCCCATACATCAGAAGAGATTAATTGCAACGGTTTAACAGACACACTTGTTGAAACAGGATATGGCAACTGATGACTTTTTGCTCTTTGGCAAGAGTCACAAATAGTTTCACAATTATGCTCACCAAGAAACGGGAGATTATTCTTACTAAGAACTTGAGAAACAATAGAAAACGAAGGGTGACCTAGGCGATTATGCCACCTTTCTGAAGAGACTCTAATGGCTCCGAAGGCTCATTTATTGAACTTGCAAAGTGTAGGAATTAATGGGTAGAGACCGTCCACGCATCTACCGCGATAGAGAACCCTCCTCGTGGCCTAATCCTTTATCAAAAAGAAAAAAAGATGAAACTCAATGAAGACACCGTTATCAAGAGTAATTCTATGAACTGAAGCAAGATGTTTTGATGCATGAGGAACAAGTAGAACATCATTGAGACGAATATCACGATGAGGGGTTTTAATAATAGATTGACCAATGTGACTTATCATCATACCTTGACCATTTGCTGCGGTGTTGATTTGATCATGGCCATGATACTTCTCTTGCATGGTCATCCTCTCCATGTCCGGGGTGATATGGTCGGTGGCGCCCGTATCTGCATACCAATTTGTGTCCACTCCATAGGACATATCTGCGGCTGCTGCAACTTTCTTCTTCTTTTCTTCATAGAGCCAACGACAATCTTTTGCTATGTGGTTAGTTTTTTTTTACAAATTTGACATTTTCCCTCATACTCATCATAACCTTGAAAGTTGTTGCCGCCGCCATAGTTACCACCGTAGCCACCACCGTATCCACGCTGACGCCCCTGATTGTTGTTGTAGAAGGGGCATCCGTGGTTGTTGCTGTTGTTGTAGAAGGAACCGCCACCGCCATTGTTGTAGTTGCTGTTGGTGTTGCCGCCACTGCCATTGCTGTTGCTGCCACCACCGCGATACCCGCCACCACCATTGGTGGGTTTGGACGAGCCACGGTTATTGCTCTTGCCGCCGCCACCACGATTCCTCGCAGCCATGTTGGCCGAGGATTTGAAGCCACCTGCTCCAGAGCCGTGGAAGAGCTCGACGCGTTGGCCGAAGTTCGCCACCATGGCACAGCTCGTCGGCGGAGACCGGGTCGGTGCGGACGTCAAGGGCGGATATGATGGGCTGATAGTCCATATCTAGCCCTGAGATGATGAAGGAAAGCAGCTCTTCTTCTCCGATGCCCCTCCCTGCACCTGCAAGTTCATCTGAAAGCGATCTCATGTAACCAAAATAATCAGCAACAGATTGGGAACCTTTGTGGGCATTGGTCAGGGAGATTCTGAGGTTGTTTGCGCGGGATTTGGATTGAGAGGCAAACATGGTGGAGAGTGTTGTCCAGATCGCACGGGATGTCTCCATCGAGGCGACTTGCACAAGGATTTCGTTGGAGAGGTTTCTCAACAGATACGCTACAATCTGCTGGACTTGGATCAACCAAGGGACGTAGGCAGGATTCGGAACAGTCTGTTCCTTACCTTCAGAGTTTTTTTCTGTGATTATTTTGGAGGGCTCGGGAGTTGTTTCATCAAGGTGCCCATACAGACCAGCCCCCATGATGTGAGAGCGAGCCTGGGCACGCCATAGGATATAGTTGGTGCGGCTCAAAGGTTCAGAAGTATTGTTGTTTAGGCCAGAGAAGGAAGTCAAGCTGGAGGTGGACATGGTTGCGGCTTGGTTTTGATCTAGAGAAGTTTGTTTGATGGCGGCTAGGGTTGATCTGATAGAGAGCTAGATGTAAAGGAAGAAGAAGGCTCTGACTACCATGAAAGAATTAATGAAGCGTCTCAACTCCCGTAACGTGGGAGCCCGCGGTTATATATTGATTGGGCGAGAAGGATCTCGCGGTCATGTACATGGTGCGGTTGAGGGAGATCTCCAACCGTGGAGATAGATTACAATGAGAGAAGTAGAGATAGAAAGATAAAGATGAAAGATTACAAACGTGTAGCACAAGGCTATCTCTATCTATTCTGTTACAATATTTCTAACACGTAGATTTTTGTCGTCTCTTGGGACGGTGAGGTTAGGGTTTCTTGTCATGTAGCGAGATTTGATGTCATGTGCTTCAGATCTATGCAAGGATTCAACATGAATGACTGTAACTTTGGGTGCTAATCTTTAGGGACACGTGCACGAAGACTTCCTGACTGTCATCTACAAGGTCAAACCGGCTCTCATAAGGGAGAGGCGACAGCGGGGCGTCGACGGCTTGTTCTGGCGATTGTACTGGTCGTTCGGTGGTGTCGGAATCTTGATGTAATTATTATTATGTTTGAGATGTTTTGTACTTCCGGTGAACTTTTATAATAAATGAGGCTTTTCGAAGAAATAAATGTGTGAGACTGTCATGCGACACAACTAACGGTAGGTGTCTAGGTTGAAATCAAGCTTGCAAAATTCGACAGGGCCAGGCTGTTAGGCGCTGGGTAATGGTTTCTTGCATACAGTAATCACAAGTTGATATAGCATATACAATGATATTTCAGCAGAGAGCTGACCATCTCAAAACTAATCAAAGGGGAGAAATGTTGAATGACTCAACTGAATTTTTTTATTTCCGGCGAGTTATATTACTTATATGTATATCAAGACGAGACGACGAGTGATCTATATATATCTCGTTGCTTCCACGCCGAAGTTGCATCATCGACCACCATGAGTCACAGCTCGTCGGAGGCCCGCAGCGACGGCGACGACGACGCCGAGCCCGGGCAGAGCCGCGTCACCCGCGCGAAGCGGCCATGTCCTAGCGCCAGCGACGTCGTGGCTCTCCCTGTTGCCGTCCCGGTAGCTCGTGTCATCCGCGCGGCGGCCGCCGCCTCGCGCTCCATGCCTGCATGCCACGGGGGCTACAGCCCCACTGTGGCCGTGGGCATGGCCGGAGCACACAGCTGGGCGCCCTACTCGGCCATCATCCCCGCCCTCCGCTCCCTCCTCCTGATGAACCTCAAAGAGGAGACCTCCCTCAGGGCCGCGAGGGAGGCCATCACGGGGCTCTACGACCACGCCACGCCGTTCGGCGCCTCGCGCCGGTTCCCCGCCGGCGAGGTGTACGTGTGTCTTGACCGAGTGCCGCTCGCCCAAACGATGCAGCGGATTGTGGCATTGTGCAGCCCCTAGTGACGGTGGAGGCGGCTGGGATGTTCGGCGAACAACTTGTTGACGCCTGCTCCAACTACATCGGCGGGATCTCTTCGGCCCTCCTAGATCTGACGCGTGTTGAAGACCGCCCCGGCATCTCCCCTGTTCTGTATGACCGCGCGATCTTCGAGTCCGTGTTCCTCCTGACGTGGACGGAGCCATGAGAGCTTGTGCTGCAAACTCGGCACAGTTTTATTGGTTCAAATAGAAATAAGGACTGTGATATATATCAAACGTTCGTATTTGTCCAATAGATCCAAACAAACTGCAACGCAACGATGCGCGCGCATGCAGCGGAGAGATTCCCACCGCGTGCGACTCCCCCTCTACTAATTACCATGAATTATTTTAATTAAGCAGCTTTGCTTAATTAAGTATGCATGTAAGCATGTGAGACAAAAATGTTGACGTCAGCGAAGATTCCAACAAAAATCAAATTTTAAAATGTTTTGTAGCTCAAACCATCTTCGATTGAAAAACTGTTTTCACGTAAAATATTAGTCTCGACGAGACCTTCAAAACAAGATCTGTTTCGACGACTTTTTTTTAGATCAGAAGTTACCATGCCCGTAGTACTAACTTATCATGGTGTTTACACTGAAGTTACCGGAGGTGTTTCAACTATCTTTTTTTTCCTAAGTCAAAAGTTTACCATGATGTTTCTAAGTAAAATATCATGTCTACAATACCGCCTACCATGGGCGATGTGCCTCGGCCGTAGGGTGAGGTCCACATGCCGACATGGCATGACTCGCTTTATAAACGGAACTTTGCCGGTCGTGCCAGTCCAGGGCTGTTTAGGTGTGTGTCGGGTTGTGCCGTACCCGGGTGTAACACCCCGAAAATCATGCTACAGTAATCTCCCCCTAATGGTGACCATGTCATCGTGATTACTATGCAGCTTGCCACTTGTCCAAAAATCAAAGCCTTTTTCAAATTTAAAATAAGTTGAATAAATTATTTCTTCGAGCAGTAAAACTAAAATGTTCACCTTATCCTATAAATTTCCCTGATCATTGTCATGTTGAAACCAGCCTCCTTTGAATTCCCGAGATGCCCATGGGAATTAATTTAGTGGTCCAACATCAATTATTTTGGCCCTTTCAATTTCAAAAAAAAAAGAGTCAGACAACTCCTATTGACCCCAAACCTTTTTGTCCTATATCAAGATATTATGTTAGATTTACGTGCCAAGTTTTGTTCAAAACAAAACTCATTTGGTACTAAAAGGAAATGCAAAACAGTGCCTGAGAATTATAGCAGGAAAGGGAAAAGACAAGGACTAAAGCTACTGTGCAATTAGGCCTGCTCAGCGACAGTGCCGGCCCAGCCCGCTCCCAGGTCGCCCCCCAACCTCTCTCTCCTCCAGCTGTCCATGACGCCTGAGCCAGGACGTCGTTCCCTCCGCACCCTCTCGCCATCGTGTCGCTACAGGGCGCCTAGAGGGGATAAGAAGACCAGCACCGACGCTCTGGACTCCCACGATCTTTTCTCCCTCTTCCCCCCGCTATGCTCCGTCCACCTCGCACGTGCCCGAGACACCGTCGCCATCGCCTTCGCCATCATCGTGGCCATCGAGCTTCCGTGCCACCGGAGGATGTCCAGGAGAGCCGCAACTTCCGCCTTCATCGTCTTCATCGCTGGATCGGAGCCAAGACGCCTGAACGACGACGCCCGCGACTGTCTTCCTCGCAACGGCCACCGGAGCTTCGCCACTCGATCTGTCACCGTTCGACATTCCCCGACGACGCCGAGCCCTCCCCAAGCTCCACTGTGAGGCACTGCATCTTTCCCCTCTCCCCGTTGCTAGATTCGTGGCCTCTGGCTAGCCCAGCCGCCGCTCCCGCACTCGTCGTCGCCGCGACCGAACTCCACTCCCGCGTCCGCTAGCCGCTCCTGCTGCCTGCGCCCGCACCCTCGGCCACCCTGCCCGCGCGCCGGCCACGACGGAGGCCGCCGCGCGCGCGCCCAGCCGCACCCGCCTGCTGCCGCCCATCCCGCGCTCCTCCCCTCGCGTTTGCCCGCAGCCCGCTCCCGCCTTCCCTTGCCTCGCGTCGCCCTTACCCGCTGCTTCTGGCCAGGGCCGCTGAAGCCCCCGCTGCGGTGCTCTGCGCGCCCAGCTGCCGAGCCACGCTGACCGCGCCCCGCCACACCCGCCGAGCTCGCCTCAGCCTCACCCCCCCGACTGCGCCCGCCGGCGGCCACCCGCCAGCGGCCGCTATTGGCCGTGGCCATGGCCGCGCGCCTCTGCCGCGCGAGCGAGCACAGCCGCTGGAGGCCCGCTAGTGTCCCTGCCAAGTGGGGCCTCCCAAAAAGATATGTATAATAAAATAATATTAGTTAAAAGAAATAATTAATGGATTAATTATTTTGTAGTTAATTAAGATGACTACTCAATGACACTAGGCCCCACCTAATTAGTTAGTTTAATTAGTGTTTTAGTTAGAGCTGTACCTATGACAGGTGGGACCCCCTGGACCCGCTGACCAATCAACCTTTGACCAGTAAACTGTTGAGTCAGCAGTTGACTGACCCACCTGGCAGCCTCACAGTGCAACCTTGGGTGCACTGCACCGGGTGCACCTAGCCTTTTCGCCTTTATTTTTGCATTAGTTTAATTTCCAGAAAAATGTTTAAATCTTTGAAAATTCGTAGAAAAATAGCCTCAACTCGGATGAAAATGTTTTCTACATGAAAGTTGCTCAGAACGACGAGACGAATCCGGATACGTAGCCCGTTCGTCCACCACACATCCCTAGCATAGCAAACACGCAACTTTCCCCCTCCGGTACATCTGTTTGAAAACACGAAACACCAGGAATACTTTCCCGGTTGTTTCCCCCCTTTTTGCCGGTATCACCTACTGCCGCGTTAGCTGACCCCTTAGCACCGCTTGTTGCCTGTTATGTTTGTGATGCCTTGTGTGCTCCGTATTTACTGTTTCTTCCCCCTCTTCTTCTCCGGTAGACCTCGAGACCGACGTTGATGCCTCTGAGTACGACTACGTCAACGACGACCCCTCCTTGCCAGAGCAACCAGGCAAGCCCCCTTTGATCATCCCGATATCGCCCATTCCATTCTCTCATGCTTGCATTAGATTTTGCTACTGTAATTGATTGCTCCTATTCTGATGCATAGCCTGTTTATTGTAACCTGTTGTTGTTACCTACCTGCTTATCCTAAACTGTTTAGTATAGGTTGGGTAGAGACCCATCAGAGACCCCCCCACTTTGTCCCGACTGCCCCGCTGGATTATCAGAAGACCCGATCAACGGGATCGAAGACCAGGCCCCGGCACCGCACATCACTTTCCCCTTAGTTGCTCAACACTACTGTGTTACTAGCGAGTGCCGAGGGTGAGACCTCTACAGCACTTCTGATGTTAACCCTATAGTGTAGCTATTCGATCGTGGTCATCGAGGGTGATTCCGCCTTAACCACTTCCGATACGACTCGGTCGTGCAACCCCTCAAGTGTGAACCTCGGGGGTGGTTCGTCTTACATTCACCTTGATGATTACATCGAGTGGAATTATCCGGGGGTGATTCCTCGGGTTTTCCCCTTGATGTTTGGACACACGGATACTTGAACTTTACCACTGTTTCTTGGAAAGGCGGGTCGACCCCGAGGGGTACCCGCGCGAGCATATTTGCGAGTGATGAGGAGTCGGGTTGACCTGGAGGGTGCCCGCGAGATAATTACAAGGCGTGGCCGGGCATTCTTAGCCCTTGCCGCAAGTCCTCGAGACGGGGCGACGGGGTCACATCTTTCGTGAGTCTCTGCTTATTAGCGCGTGCTCCTAATCCAGTACGATTTGGATATTTGATCCGAGGGGCCTCTGGCCTAATAGCACTAACCATCACGTGGGCATAGTATGGCCGTTCTGCATCGTATGCATCAGCCGAAGCTTAATAGACGTCAGCGACTGAGCGGTGCGCGCCGGGTTGGACTGCGTAAGCACCTGCCTTGTTGAAGGAGGTAGCTAGGTCTGCTCACCGGCCGCCCTCGCAACGTGCAGGAGTTCCCGGGGCGATGGCCCATGACCCCTGGGGGCATAGGTTTAGTCCGGCGTGCTGGCCTCTCTATTAAGCCTAGGTCGGGCTGCGGCGTATTGTTTGGCCGAGGCCGGGCATGACCCAGGAAAGTGTGTCCGGCCGGAGTTAATCGAGCGTGGTGGGTAAGTTGGTGCACCCGCCAGGGAAGAAAACATCTATCGATAGCCTGTCCTACGGTAACGGACACTTGGAGTTGTATCCCGATCAATACAACTAGAACTGGATACTTGAGATGAGACATGGATATGAGAATGGATAGTATGGCTCTGGGATTGCTTTCTCGCAGGGAGTCGAGAAAGGATCTCTGGCCGAGGTTGATAACACTTCTACTACTTTACTTTATGCTACTCTAATCCCTTCTATTGTTGCAAGATGGTGGTTTCCAGAAGATGCTAGTCTTCGATAGGCTAGGCTTTCCCCTTCTCTTCCGGCATTCTGCAGTTTAGTCCACACATACTACCCTTTTCATTGATACCGATGCATATGTAGTGTAGATCCTTGCTTGCGAGTACTTTGGATGAGTACTCACGGCTGCTTTGCTCCCCCTTTTCCCCCTTTCTTCTTCTTTCCGGTTGATGCAACCAGATGTCGGAGCCCAAGAGCCAGATGCCACCGCCGATGCCTGCTACTACGTGGAGACCGCCGACGACCAGGAGTAGTTAGGAGGCTCCCAGGCAGGAGGCCTTGCCTTTTCGATCAATGTTGCTTTTGTGCTAGCCTTCTTAAGGCAAACTTGTCTAACCTATGTCTATACTCAGATATTGTTGCTTCCACTGACTCTTGTGTATTCGAGCTTATGTATTCGAGCCCTCGAGGCCCCTGGCTTGTAATATAAAGCTTGTATTATTTTAATTTGTTTCTAGAGTTGTGTTGTGATATCTTCCCGTGAGTCCTTGATCTTGATCGTACACATTTGCATGTATGACTAGTGTATGATTGAATCGGGGGCGTCACAAGTTGGTATCAGAGCCGACTGCCGACTGCCTGTAGGTAGCCCCCTTTCCAACTCCTTGGCCGAAGTTGAGTCTAGTCGTCCAAATTTTTTTACTAACATGGATGTGTGTCTTACGGGCCCACATCGCCATTGGGTGGTATTAGGATCTTTTACTCCTCGTCTATACTCTGGGACTCTGATCTCTCTTCTATTCGGGTTAAAGATTTTACTAACTCTAACCTTACGTTCTCGTAACTACTTCCTCCCGGAGAGCCCCTCATTCCAGATGGTCGCTTGGCGCACCAGAAGATTTCAAAGATACTCTTCGATGTTTTACCGAGACCCTTGTGCCCTTCACCGTTGCATTTCCCTACCACCGATGAATCCCTATGGATAGCCACATACACTTGTCGTCCAAACCTTCTTTTCCTATTGCTCTTGTTATTACAAGATACCCTTAAATACTTTCCGATATTCTGAAAATCCGTTGCGCCTGCTGCCTTGCAGCTCCTTTTCCGCAATGAATACATGTTCGAATAATTCCTCACACTTATCGAGGATCCGCTCATCCCAAGTTGTTTGTGTGTTTCACAAAATTCTTCGAAATGATATTTGATCTGCCGAAATCCTCAGTAGCCTATTGCCTTAATCTTCCTTACCTGCTTGCATTTTGGTTAATTCCATATGTCTAGCAATGTACATCAATATCCTTTGCCATCGTCATTTTGAGCCTTTGATTCGATATGTTTGTGAATGGTCGCAATCATTAGTCGAAACTAGAATTCGTCCTTTCGGCTCAGACGTCACTCCGAACATGAGCTGTTTCTCGGCAACTCAAACCTCGATTGATTGCCAATCTATGTCTATTCAACTTGTCTTTTGATCAGAGCCTCTGCTTTTGATGCCCCGATTTGGAAACCATAATTCCTTTGTATTTAAGCTTTGAAATTATCCAGATATATCTATAATCCGATGCATTTGCATTCATTCTTCCTCAGGTTGAGTACCGATAATCACATCAGATCCTTTGTGGACTGCCAAATCCTTGTTGGATTATTATCCGACAGTGTCCTTCACATTCTAAATTCTTGTGAGTTTTTCCCTTGACACATAATGCCTATGGTAAATAGTATCCTCTCTTTTTGTGAACCATGCTCTACTTCCGAGCTGGTGTTAAGTAGTCTTGAAGTTGGTGGTATATGTTCCTAAGATGCCCCGATGGGTTGGACCTATGCCTTCTCTAATCCGTGTGAACTCGAGAGTTTTCACGAATCAAACTCTTTTGGTGTTTTGCCAGATATAATTTCAAAACTACAACTTCATCGAAAGCGAGAAGTGAATGGAAGGTTATGCATTGAAGAAGTGGGAGTCGACCTTGGACTTTGTGTTCATGCCCATGGACCCGATGTTGAACTTATCATGGAAGCTTCTTGTGATAATAATAATACCCTTGCTATAAGTTCATCTAGTATCTATGTTTGGTCCTTTGCAACCATGGTTCTGACCATGATTGTTCCCCTTTGATTCCATTTCTCGGACAAGTTAAAGCACTTGTCTTCTGCAGATCAATGCATCTCCACAACCTTTATTTTGATCTTCCTTCGAGTATTGCCCTGTGGTATCTCGAGAAAAACAAAGAACTGTGTTGCTTCCTATGAGTCTTCTTCTAGTATTGCTTCTTACCGATTTCAGATTTTCTCGGGTTCTGAGTTATTAGTCACTCGAGAACGCAGGTAAGTGAATCGATCCCGCACTTCGAATCAATAACTCTAATAATCCTTCAAGTCATTCCTAGCCTGATCGGATATATCATTATCGTGCTAATTTTAACTGTGGTACCTGGTCCTTATTCCTGGAGCACAACTTTTTGACAATGAGTAAAGCTTACGTCGATCTTCCTCATCTTATCATTCCACCTTGAACAACAAGCTTGAATATGAGCTTGTGTCGTATCCATGATTCCAATAGCCTTTGCTTCATCATTCCTTTTGCTTGATGTCGTTGCTGCTCGATGGGATCTTCATAGAGCCTCTCGACAAAATTTGTCGTGATCACCATCAATATACTGCCTTGTTCTAAGATATCAATTGAATTCTTGAGGAGAAATACCATCCTTGCCCGTCGATGATTCGTGTTGTCATCGACACCATCCTTGACTTCCTGCCAATACAGACTTGGTCATGTTTTGGTTATATCTTACATTCCTTGACATTCTTGGAATTGTTCCTTTGTACTTCTTGTGACCTTCAGATTCAATCTTACTTGAAACACCATGTTAATGTTACCTCGAAGTATGACTGTGGTACGCCGAACAACAACAAGAACATTGGAAGTGCATTGCCAAATGTTTCTTGCTCTATTATCCAAACACCGTTGTATGGATAACATCATGAATTCCCTTGCCCCTTTATCCAAATGGTGATGTACTTGTTGATCTAACATGTATATCATGCTCTACTTTTCCTTGGGAAAAGATACACTCCTAAATCTTGTGTATAAACATATTTTCCTTTCCATTGGTTTGCTTAACCTTTCTTGTGATCTATATATGTTATAAGCAGAAATAATTCCCTGCTTATGGAAACACCTCGGTTTACAACTATGTCAGTGTGGCCCTGTTACTATTGCTGACGACATCCCGGTAACCCCCGATGGACGAGAACCTTGCCTATTGGTCCACCTCGTTTCAATGAGGAGGAAAATGGTTCTCTTCGTCGAACCCCTTTCACCTTTTGATTAGGCATCGAATGATTGCCTGCCCGTTAAAACTTCTCATGGTACCTTCATACTTTGCTCTCGATGTTTTATTAAGTTTCAACTCGAGAGATACTTCCGCCTCATTCCCTGAATTGTTCACCAGATAATTAACCCTATAAGGGTCAGTTCTCCCGAAGTTACTCTTTACTTCCCCACTTAAATCTCGGGATGAGATTTCTTGTAGTGGAGGAGATTTGTAACACCCCAAGAATCATGCTACAGTAATCTCCCCCTGATGGTGACCATGTCATCGTGATTACTATGCAGCTTGCCACTTGTCCAAAAATCAAAGCCTTTTTCAAATTTAAAATAAGTCGAATAAATTATTTCTTCGAGCAGTAAAACTAAAATGTTCACCTTATCCTATAAATTTCCCTGATCATTGTCATGTTGAAACCAGCCTCCTTTGAATTCCCGAGATTCCCATGGAAATTAATTTAGTGGTCCAACATCAATTATTTTGGCCTTTTCAATTTCAAAAAAAAAAGAGTCAGACAACTCCTTTTGACCCCAAACCTTTTTGTTCCATATCAAGATATTGTGTTAGATTTACGTGCCAAGTTTTGTTCAAAACAAAACTCATTTGGTACTAAAAGGAAATGCAAAACATTGCCTGAGAATTATAGCAGGAAAGGGAAAAGACAAGGACTAAAGGTACTGTGCAATTAGGCCTGCTCAGCGACAGTGCCGGCCCAGCCCGCTCCCAGGTCGGCCCCCAACCTCTCTCTCCTCCAGTTGTCCATGACGCCTGAGCCAGGACGTCGTTCCCTCCGCACCTTCTCGCCATCGTGTCGCTACAGGGCGCCTGGAGGGGATAAGAAGACCAGCACCGACGCTCTGGACTCCCAGGATCTTTTCTCCCTCTTCCCCACGCTCTGCTCCATCCACCTCGCACGTGCCCGAGATGCCGTCGCCATCGCCATCGCCATCATCGTGGCCATCGAGCTTCCGTGCCACCGGAGGATGTCCAGGAGAGCCGCAACTTCCGCCTTCATCGTCTTCATCGCTGGATCGGAGCCAAGACGCGTGAACGACGACGCCCGCGACCGTCTTCCTCGCCACGGCCACCGGAGCTTCGCCACTCGATCTGTCGTCGTTCGACCATCCCCGACCACGTCGAGCCCTCCCCAAGCTCCACTGTGAGGCCCTGCATATTTCCCCTCTCCCCGTTACTAGATTCGTGGCCTCTAGCTAGCCCAGCCGCCGCTCCCGCACTCGTCGTCGCCGCGACCAAACTCCACTCCCGCGTCCGCTAGCCGCTCCTGCTGCCTGCTCCCGCACCCTCGGCCACCCTGCCCGCGCGCCGGCCACGACAGAGGTCGTCCGCGCGCGCGCCCAGCTGCACCCGCATGCTGCCGCCCGTGCCGCGCGCCTCCCCTCGCGTTTGCCCGCAGCCCGCTCCCGCCTTCCCTTGCCTCGTGTCGCCCTTACCCGCCGCTTCTGGCCGGGGCCGCCGAAGCCCCCGCTGCGGTGCTCCGCGCGCCCAGCTGCCGAGCCACGGTGACCGCGCTCCGCCACACCCGCCGAGCTCGCCTCAGCCTCACCCCCCTGACCGCGCCCGCCGCCGGCCACCCGCCCGCGGCCGCTATTGGCCGTGGCCATGGCCGCGCGCCTCTGCCGCGCGAGCGAGCACAGCCGCTAGAGGCCCGCTAGTGTCCCTGCCAAGTGGGGCCTCCCAAAAAGATATGTATAATAAAATAATATTAGTTAAAAGAAATAATTAATGGATTAATTATTTTGTAGTTAATTAAGATGACTACTCAATGACACTAGGCCCCACCTAATTAGTTAGTTTAATTAGTGTTTTAGTTAGAGTTGTACCTATGACAGGTGGGACCCCCTGGACCCGCTGACCAATCAACCTTTGACCAGTCAACTGTTGAGTCAGCAGTTGACTGGACCCACCTGGCAGCCTCACAGTGCAACCTTGGGTGCACTGCACCGGTGCACCTAGCCTTTTCGCCTTTATTTTTGCATTAGTTTAAATTCCAGAAAAATGTTTAAATCTTTGAAAATTCATAGAAAAATAACCGTAATTCGGATGAAAATGTTTTCTACATGAAAGTTGCTCAGAACGGCTAGACGAATCCGGATACGCAGCCCGTTCGTCCACCACACATCCCTAGCATAGCAAACACGCAACTTTCCCCCTCTGGTACATCTGTCCGAAAACACGAAACACCAAGAATACTTTCCCGGTTGCCCCCCCTTTTTGTCGGTATCACCTACTGCCGCGTTAGGTCACCCCTTAGCACCGCTTGTTGCCATGTTATGTTTGTGATGCCTTGTGTGCTCCGTATTTACTGTTTCTTCCCCCTCTTCTTCTCCGGTAGACCTCGAGACCGACGTTGATGCCTCTGAGTACGACTACGTCAACGACGACCCCCCTTGCCAGAGCAACCAGGCAAGCCCCCCTTTGATCATCCCGATATCGCCCATTCCATTCTCTCATGCTTGCATTAGATTTTGCTACTGTAATTGATTGCTCCTATTCTGATGCATAGTCTGTTTATTGTAACCTGTTGTTGTTACCTACCTGCTTATCCTAAACTGTTTAGTATAGGTTGGGTAGAGACCCATCAGAGACCCCCCACTTTGTCCCGACTGCCCCGTTGGATTATCAGAAGACCCGATCAATGGGATCGAAGACCAGGCCCCGGCACCGCACATCACTTACCCCTTAGTTGCTCGACACTACTGGGTTACTATCGAGTGCCGAGGGTGAGACCTCTACAGCACTTCTGATGTTAACCCTGTAGTGTAGCTATTCGGTCGTGGTCATCGAGGGTGATTCCGCCTTAACCACTTCCGATACGACTCTGTCGTGCAACCCCTCAAGTGTGAACCTCGGGGGTGGTTCCTCTTACGTTCACCTTGATGATTACATCGAGTGGAATTCACCGGGGCTGATTCCTCGGGTTTTCCCCTTGATGTTTGGACACACGGATACTTGAACTTTACCACTGTTACTTGGAAAGGCGAGTCGACCCCGAGGGGTACCCGCGCGAGCATATTTGCGAGTGATGAGGAGTCGGGTTGACCTGGAGGGTGCCCGCGAGATAATTACGAGGCGTGGTCGGGCATTCTTAGCCCTTGCCGTCTCTGCTTGTTACCGCGTGCTCCTAATCCACTACGATTTGGATATTTGATCCGAGGGGCCTCTGGCCTGATAACACTAACCATCACGTGGGCATAGTATGGGCGTTCTGTGTCGTATGCATCAGCCGAAGCTTAATAGACGTCAGCGACTGAGCGGCGCGCGCCGGGTTGGACTGTGTAAGCACCTGCCTTGTTGAAGGAGGTAGCTAGGTCTACTCACCGGCCGCCCTCGCAACGTGCAGGAGTTCCCGGGGCGATGGCCCATGACCCCAGGGGGCATAGGTTTAGTCCGGCGTGCTGGCCTGTCTATTAAGTCTAGGTCGGGTTGCGGCGTATTGTTTGGCCGAGGCCGGGCATGACCCAGGAAAGTGTGTCCGGCCGGAGTTAATCGAGCGTGGTGGGTAAGTTGGTGCACCCCTGCAGGGAAGAAAACATCTATCGATAGCCTGTCCTACGGTAACGGACACTTGGAGTTGTATCCTGATCGATACAACAAACTCCCGATCGATACAACAAACTCCCGATCGATACAACTAGAACTGGATACTTGAGATGAGACATGGATATGAGAATGGATAGTATGGCTCTGGGATTGCTTTCTCGCAGGGAGTTGAGAAAGGATCTCTGGCCGAGGTTGATAACACTTCTACTACTTTACTTTATGCTACTCCACTCCCTTCTATTGCTGCAAGATGGTGGTTTTCAGAAGATGCTAGTCTTTGATAGGCTAGGCTTTCCCCTTCTCTTATGGCATTCTGCAGTTCAGTCCACACATACTACCCTTTTCATTGATACCGATGCATATGTAGTGTAGATCCTTGCTTGCGAGTACTTTGGATGAGTACTCACGGTTGCTTTGCTCCCCCTTTTCCCCCTTTCTTCTTCTTTCCGGTTGATGCAACCAGATGTCGGAGCCCAGGAGCCAGATGCCACCGCCGATGCCTGCTACTACATGGAGACCGCCGACGACCAGGAGTAGTTAGGAGGCTCCCAGGCAGGAGGCCTTGCCTTTTCGATCAATGTTGCTTTTGTGCTAACCTTCTTAAGGCAAACTTTTCTAACCTATGTCTGTACTCAGATATTGTTGCTTCCGCTGACTCTTGTGTATTCGAGCCCTCTGGCTTGTAATATAAAGCTTGTATTATTTTAATTTGTGTCTAGAGTTGTGTTGTGATATCTTCCCGTGAGTCCTTGATCTTGATCGTACACATTTGCGTTTATGATTAGTGTACGATTGAATCGGGGGCGTCACACCGGGTCAGCCTATTGGCCACCTATAATCAGATCTGTGGCGCGTAAAATACCATGCTATTTACGCAAAAATTATCGAGTGTATGTGGAGATATTTCATCAACCTCTTACCCTTGTCGCCAAAGTTATCAGGACCGGTGTACGTAAGTTATCAGGTCGACGATGTGTGAGTTACCATGCTTTTCACACCAAAGTTACTAATAGAATATTTCATCAAATCCCCCTGCAACGTCACCAAAGTTACCATGACCGGGGTACATAAGTTATCAGGTTTACGATGTGTGAGTTACCATCTATTCATACAAAAGTTATTGGGGGGGGGGGATATTTGATCAACCCCTCCCCTCCCCCCATGCCAAAGTTATCAGGACCAAGGTGCATAAGTTATCAGGTATGCGATGTGTCAGTTTCCATGTTATTCACATAAAAGTTACCATGGGATACTCCATCAACCACCCCTGCCCCCTCTCCCTCGGCGCCAAAGTTACATAAGTTATCAGATCTGCGATGTGTGAGTTACCATCTATTCACACAAAAATTACCGGGGGATATTTGATCACCTGCCGCCCCCGCTTGCGAGAATTACCCAGGGTGTACGATGTGTGAGTTACCATGTATTAACATTAAAGTTACCATGGGTATATTTCATCACCCCCCGCTCCGCGCGTGAAAATTACTCAGGGGTGTACATAAGTTATCAAGTCTTGGGGACATAAAAAAACATGTTATTTGCACAGAAGTTATCGTGGTGTGTTTCAACAACTCCCGCATCTCCACCCCGTCGCCAAAGTTCCCAGAACTAGGGTACATAGGTTATCTGGTTTGTAGTGTGTGGGTTACCATGCTATTCCCGCAAAAGTTACCGGGTGGTATATTTCATCACCCCCCCTCCCGGTCGCCAAAAATTACCATGACCGGGGTACGGGGTACACAAGTTATCAGTGTGCGAAGTGCAAGTTACCGTGCTACTAACATTAAAGTTACCGTGGGTATATTTTCATCACCCCATCGCCAAAGTTAACAGGACCGAGGCACATAAGTTATCAGGTCTACGATGTGTGAGTTACCATGCCTGCACCCTCCCCCCCCCCCCCCCCCCCTCCCGTGCCAAAGATACCAGGACGGGGGTACATAAGTTCCATGGTGAGAAAAAATGCTTAGAGAAAAAAAGTACTCAATGAGTGAATCAAAAGATTACGTTGAATAAAAAATCATTGGCATTAAGTGGGATGGCTGCACGGAATATCAAATGGAAGAAGACAATGCCTTGAAATTAATTTTGTGAATCAATCTCTCGCAAAAAAAATAAAAAAAATCTCACGGAAATTGGCAAAAAAATGGTGTTTTAAATATGCTGACGTGGCTCTATCCGGTCAAGTATGCTGACTATCGCTTAACTGACAAAAACACGTCAAGTGATCTGTTGGTAGCCCGCTATGGGTCATTTCCAGGAGACCGGAGTTCGAATCCTGGTCATGGCAATATAAATTTTCTCTCCCACGATGACAATTTTGAAGAAGGAAGGAATCGGGAGCGATCGAGATCCAGTCGTTCGGACGTATCGTACACATACGAACGTTCGGAAGTTACAAATTCCGTAGAAATAATGGGTGTGTTTGTTTGAGCTCCCACTTGCTCAACCAAAACTTTGGTATGTGACTGTTCTTTGAATCATGGCCATAGTTGTACCTGCGAAAACTTTGGCAAAATTGTTTGTCTATTTCTGTATTGAGACTCAGTGCCATGTATTTATAGTGGTCATGTTTTTCAATTTTTTTGTGATAGCTTACCACAAATGCTATTTGATTAAGAATATCTGCATCCCTGTACACTGAGGATATGTTTGAGGAAAAGTCGTTTAGTCGGTGTCCGCATTGAAGCGGCAACGCACAAGAGGTCGCGTCCATCCCGCCGCCTTCACGTCTAGTCGCGTCGCTCGACATCAATGCCGGCCACTGCATGCTCTGGGCCGGCATGAATGCAAGGTGGAAAGCGGCACGGGCGTTGGATGAAAAGCGCGGGAGAGGCAAGTGGGGCATTTTTGTGGGCCAGGGAGGTCTGACACGGGCCACCCCTAACTTTGTCTCCGGTTTGTAGAAAAAGTGCATTCAGACTGTCCGCGCGGTACGAATGTATGCAGACGGTTTGTGGGTCCGTGTTGGAGATGCCTTACCTCGTAAGTCGCCGTGGTGGTGAGCTTGTAGTGGATAGAGATGGAGGTCCTAATGGGGATAGAGCACAACCCTGGTGGCTGTTTTGGAGCGGCTTTGGCGCCAGTTGCGGCGTTTGGCTATCGGCTTGCTTCATCACGCCATTGTTTCTGCTGGTTGAAGGGCGGCTATTTATTTTCCTCCTGGCCATGGAGAGCCTAATGGGAGGCAACATTTCTTCTTCTTGGAGTCTTTGACATGGTATAACTCCAAGGTCTTCCTGTCCCAAGTGGTGCTGCCCTCGGCAGCGGTGAGGATATTTTGGTGGAAAAGAAAGCTTTAGACCTGATTACATTTTCCATCTTTGTTCTTTGGTCCATTTTGTAACAGTTAGGGACTAATTTGTTATTTTCTTTTAGTTATGGGTTCCATTGTAATCTGTTGTGTACCTGCTTTTCTCTATTTTTTACTATTAAACAAGCGAACATATTCACCGCTAAGTGCACCCAACCTATTGAAGATAATCCTTTTAGAAATCATTAGCATGACCCAGAGTGCGTTTGTGCCCAGACGTATGATTACTGATAATATTCTAGTGGCATATGAATGCTTCCATACAATTAAGAGAAAAAAGAATGGTAAAGAGGGCCTATGCGCAATCAAGTTGGACATGCACAAAGCGTACGACAGGGTAGAGTGGTCTTTTCTGAAGGAAATTATGCTCAAACTGGGTTTCCAAGAGAACTGGGTAAATCTTATTATGCAATGTGTATCCTCTGTGGAATACCGTGTTCGTTTTAATACGGAAGAAAATGAGAGTTTTAAACCCACTAGAGGATTGAGGCAAGGAGATCCTCTATCTCCATACTTATTCTTATTATGTACGGAGGGACTGACTGCCCTTTTAGCAAAAGCGGAGGAGAATGGAAATATTTCTGGAATAAAGGTCAGTAGAGACGCACCGTCGGTTTCAAACCTTCTCTTTGCAGATGATTCTCTGATCCTTATGAAAGCAAATGCTATGAATGCGGAGGCATTGAAATCAGTTTTGGATCTATATTGTGCCTCCTCGGGGCAAATGGTTAGTGTTGAAAAGTCGAGTATTTTCTTTACTCCCAATACAAAGGTGGAAGATAAAGCACAAATTTGTACAATTATGAATATTATGACTGAAGCACTTAATGATAAATATTTGGGTTTACCTGCTAATGTGGGTATGGACAAAAGTGATTGTTTCCAATTCCTGACCGATCGAATCATCATGAAAATAAGTGGATGGAAAGAAAAATTGTTATTTGTTGGAGGAAAGGAAATATTGCTCAAATCTGTTGTACAAGCTATCCCAGCTTACGCCATGTCCGTCTTTAAAATTCCTAAAAAAAATTGTAAAGGAATTATTGACGCGATGTCGCAATTTTGGTGGGGTGACGAGGACAACAAGAAGAGAATGCATTGGATGGCATGGTGGAAGATGTGTGTACCAAAAAATCAAGGAGGTATGGGTTTTAGAGATATACATTGTTTCAACCTGGCTTTGTTAGCCAAACAGGCATGGCGCCTGATTGATAATCCTGAGTCCTTATGTGCATCGATCTTGAGGGCTAAATATTTCCCGGAAGGGGATTTAATGAATGCAAACGAAGAAAGGGCTCCTCTTTTACTTGCCAAAGTATTATGGCGGGAGTAAACTCGCTTAAAAATGGTTATATCTGGCGGGTTGGAAATGGACAAAATATTGATATTTGGAGAGATGCATGGATCCCGAACTGTGCGAATAGGAGGGTCATTACTCCGAGAAGGGGCACCTTCTGTCAAGGGTTTCTGATCTCATTGATCCAGTCACGAATTCTTGGGATGAAGATTTGGTGAATCAAACGTTGTGGCCAACTGATGCTCAAAGGGTGCTCGCAATTCCCCTCCCGATGCATAATATGTCGGATTTCATTGCTTGGAGTTATACAAAAAATGGTGTTTTCACTGTGGGTCAGCTTATTTGGAGGAATGAAACAAGCAACATGGAACAAAATTGCAACATGCTGATGGTATGGGAAGAATCAAGGCTAATACTATTTGGGGTAAGGTTTGGAAATTATCTTGTCCGGCAAAGGTTAAAATTTTCATCTGGCGTACCTTGCATGGAACCCTCCCATGCCGTGTTACGCTTGCGAATAGGCACATGAAACTATCGCCCGATTGCCATCATGCTCGAAGGGGGCAGAAGATACAAAACACGTTTTATTCATGTGTCAAAAGGAAAAAGAGATATGGGGCAAGTTAGGACTACATGAGGTGATCAATAAAGCTTGTGCTACTGATCGTGTGGGAGAGGCGGTTTTGGAATTCTTATTACTTATGCCAGAACAAGAATTAGCGATAACGGGTTCTCCAAAAGCACGTGAACTGATCGCTGTTACAGCCTGGTACTTATGGTGGGATAGACGCATACTGGTTCATGAAGGAAAGTTTCAAGATGCAAACCAAATTTCCATGGGTGCCCGGGCTATAACGGCTAACTATGTTAATGCACACTCCCCTAAGGCAACTACTAAATCAGGAGGTTGGACAAGACCTCCTATGGGTTTTGTTAAGCTTAATGTTGATGCCTCTTATGACCATGATTTACTTAGGGACACAGCTGGAGCTGTTCTCGGAGATGATAATGCAAGATTCATTGTTGGTGGAAACTGGAGGATGGACAAGACCTCCTATGGGTTTTGTTAAGCTTAATGTTGCTTAATGTTGAGTGGTGTGCTGACGTATTAACAGTAGAAGCTTTGACTCTTAGATTCGGCCTATTCCTTGCACAAAAGGCGGGTTGCAATCGTCTTGTCGTTAATTCTGACAATATGGAGGTGATTGAAATAATGGAAAATGGAGGACATTGGGCGGGAGCAGCGGCGGCAGCGTTCGATTATTGCTATTTCATAGCTTGTGATTTTCCGCTTGTTAGATTTGAACATTGTAATAGGGAAGCAAATAAGGTGGCTCATGAAATTGCTAGGCTAGCGAAATTTCCAGTTACTACTGACTTGTTTGAGGAGGCCGTGAGGGACATTGTACATTTACTTATTGATGATGTAACAATTATTTCTAATAAATAAAGTACATGTTTATTTAAAAAAAAGTGCACCCAACCTAAGCTACACAAAACAAAACAGATTAATTACAGCCTCATGATCAGGATCACTTAATCTAATCTGACCGCTAAGATTACACTAGCCCTCAGCCAAAACTGCGTTTAGCATTTTTCATGGGCGGACGAAAATTCTGCCGTCCCATGTTCGCGATCTCGACGACCATACGAAAATTGGAAACTGATCGCAATCAAATCTCCTTAATTTGTGCGCTGTGATTGATGGTGCTCGCTCAAAACAATTACCCTGCGACCCAGGCCGCACGAGACGCGAATGGCCGAGTGCCTTCCTATCTAACAAACCACAACAAAGATCGGAGGCGGCGAGGGCCCGACCCATGGGAGAGGACGTCGATGCTGGCAATGCTCCTCGGCGAGATGATGCTGGAGATCGGCTAGGCTAGTCAGTTCGCCCGGGATATCATTGCGCGAAGACTGATCCGCCCAAGATCCCAAAGCGGCAACGCCCATCGCAAGGACCTGGAAGGCCACCGCGGAGCAGATGCCACTCCGGGCCAATCGCGCCAAGGAGAAGCAGAGCCAGCGGGGCACGGCGGGAGCTGAGGCCGGCACACCGCTGTTGGGTGGGCGCGTCCGGTACCGCATACAGTTCAAGCCCACCTACCCGCGCTGGCCACCCGTCTGTGTCGGCGCGAATAGGGTGTCCCCCAAGAACCGGCTGTCGCTCCCTCCTCCACCGCGTACGCCTGGCCGTCGACGAGAAAGAAACATAAGCGGTCCTACAAGACTCGGTACCTTGTCATGGCCGCGCAAACGCCAGACAAGTTCCTGGGTTAGTGATCTATATGGATCTATTATATTTCTTTGAATCTTATGTTCTTATTTATCTTTCAAGGATACCAGCAGCTGTTCGAGCTAATGGCCTAATGAAGATCTGAAAAAATATCAACGTAAGAGGAAGACCAACTACTTTAGTTAGATTTTACTTTTCTCATGGTGCTCCCCGTTGACTAATGTTTGCTTGTTGAGTTAGCCCATACATAGATGTATTCCCTTCTTATCAGATGAGATGCAGTTTGTTACCACATCCAAGAATTAGTGTTCCTCCGCATGAGGAAACAATGCCCTGCATGTTCAAATCAGTTATCTTGTCATTCCCCCAGTTTCTTTCTTTTGACCTTGTTTTGCAGAGCTGGAGGTAGTTCTGGGGGGAGATCTGATGTGTGTTGACGTAGAGTAGCTCACCGATGCATCGGGGCTTCTTTTTTATTTGCCGGTACCTGACAAACTGTATGACCTTTCATCATGGATTGGAGACATTATTAGCTACCTAAAAGTCGATTCTTTGATTTTTATTTTGACTTTTTTGCTCATTCTCTGCTCAGTAGGTGCAGGATCGGTGCAACGTGGTTGGGAGCTTGTCCCATAATAACGCACGTCTCCCTAAAGGTTCGTGAACTCTTTCTCTTTTTTCCATACCTATCTTTCAAGTTTTTTTGTGTTGAATTATCTGGTAATCATTGAAAATTTCATTATGCATCATGTTCTATTTTATGATTGGTTGATTAGCTCCGGTGGTATTTTGAAATAATCTTGATTTAACCATATTGATCAAAAATTGGTACAACTCTTTACACCTTTCCTTGCTCACTGTGGTGAATTAAACATCAAGTCAATAATATGATATGCTTACATATAGACATCATTCAATTGATATGACTGCATGAGCGTGAAACAAGCAGCAGGTTAGAGCTTGAACGACAAAATGAGGTTTAACAGTTGAGTGGTATTTTTGCTAGATGTATTTCTTTCAGTTTTGATATGAATAGCCATAAACATATAGTTGCTAGGAGTCCTCGAGCAAGCATCCAAATTTACCTGCTCTATCTGAACTGCCACCTTAGACTCAGAAGACTCTCGGGATACCCGCAACGGCTTGCCTGACTAATGGGTTGCTATTCAATTCTCAGTCTCAATTGGATCAGAGTCTTCAAGGTGTGCATCTTTTAACTCATTATCATGTGTGTTTGTTTAGTATAGTTGGATTGAGTTACTTTATGTGCTTATTCCCAGTTGACTATGCCCAATTCAGTTAATAGAATTTTTGGATTCAACTTTCAGAAATATTTCAGATGCAAAAGAACTGAGGCGCATGTGTGATCATTGGGCGACTGGTGTGCCAAGTTGTGAATCTTCAGGTATTTAGATAGGTTGATATGAGATTTGCTTCCAAATGCATCAAGTAAGGAGCTACCGGGTTTGATTCATGGTGATTTGTGTTGATTAATGTCTGAATGCCAAATGAAACTAGGTACTTGCGTACATTGCAAAACATTAGTTTGTCTCCTTCAGAGATGTGTTTTATACTCTTCTGATGTAACTTCACACAAGGTTTTTCATGTCAAATGACATGGAGAAGCTTCCATCATATTAGAATAGATGTGTTCTGTGTACAGTTCGTTTTTACACATCATGTTTGAAGCACCGAGAGAATTACATACGGTATGTTTCGTAAATTGATGTTAACTATGTAAGTGAGAATAGAACAATCTATTCTCTCGTTATTATGCTTTCGTCACACATACACTGCATTGTTATATAGTAGTATATGAATGTCATGAGGAACCAACATCTCAGGTAAAGCTCTTCGATGTGCATTGAAGAAGTCTTTTCAGACAAGCTCAATAATTCTTATTAGTATTTCGATACAAGCAATGTGATTCGTCGGGTGATGCCAAGTGTTCCCGCTATGCATCGCATGCCTTGCGTGGGTTGAACTGTAGAAGGACCAGTGTAAGAGGTTTTACTTCAACAAGTGTGATAGTGACAATCATTCTACCTATGAGGCTAGGAACACGATGACAAAAAAAATTCGGCAGGAGTGGCAATACAAAGATGGTCTATTTTGACACATGAAAACGAGACTTTGATCATGGAGTATTAAAGAGTGATTACGTGCATTGCACGTGCAATTTTACTAGTTTAATTATAATGCAGCTTTGGGGTCCTTCTAGATCCCTCTTTTCGCCAAAAGAAAAGAAGTCAGCGATAGAGGACACTACAATGTATCCACAAGATCAAGTCGTTCACGTGTCCCTACATCTTCTTACAGAGGCTTAGACACTTAACCTTGAAGTCACTAAGGGCATCTCCAACTCGACCCTTAAACCTTCCGCACCCATTTGGATTGTGCTGTCCGGACCTTAAAAGCCATCCAACGCGGTTCTGTATCAGTTCGAGGCGCGGTCCGAACATCCTTTCTCCCGTAATCCGAAGACAAATGTGAAAGGGCTTTCCAGGAGTCCGGATCGCTCCCAAGCCATCTTCTTACCGCTCTTGCCCACCCAAATGTTGGGAATAGTTGCATGGAAAACAAAAAAAATTCTACGCACACGCAATGATCTATCCGTGGAGACACATATCAACGAGGGGGAGAGTGTGTCTACGTATCCTCGTAGACCGTAAGCGGAAGCGTTTCACAACGCGGTTGATGTAGTCGAACTTCTTCGCGCTTCAATCGATCAAGTACCAAACGCACGACACCTCCGCGTTCTGCACACGTTCAACTTGGTGACGTCCCTCGCCTTCTTGATCCAGCAAGACGTCGAGGTAGTAGAAGAATTCCGCCAAAACGACGACGTGGTGACAGTAATGGTGAACCGGGCAAGATCCCAGAGACTCGCTCGGAAAGGCTGCTATACCAAACATCATTACTTAACTATAAAGAAAGGGTTCTAGGAAGGCCACCGCTAAGGTGATGCCGGCGTACACAACCGGTGTCTTGCCCGGTTCTTCAGTGCAGACCGTTGTCGGCCCCCGTCTGGGCTCCACGAAAGCGGAGGCACCCCCCTTTCCCTCCGGCTGAAGCATCAACCGGCGGATCCACTCCGATGAGCGGTGGGGAAGCGAGCCGTCCTTTACGCTGAAGCATATACCTCCTGGACTCCTGACATTCTGATGAGCGGGCCGCGGAACATGAGGAAGACATAAGGATCCACCGCGCCCGGCCGTAGACTAGTGTATCCGTGTCATGGTAGTGGAGCTCCGCGCGACCGTACGTGCACATAGTTTTATCTTTCTTGTTAAAATATGTCCAAAATGTAAATGTTTTCATCCGGTTTGTATGAAATCCGTCATGTTTATATGAAATCTGGCCATATTTGCATGAATTACATCCGGTATGTTGATTTTTTTAAATGTATGCGGCTAGGGTTGGATGACAGCCTCCCGTATCCGTATCCATGGATGGATGCGAAATGAAATTTGCGGGTCGTCATTGGAGATGGCATAAGATCCCACCTTCTAGTTGAGCCAAGTTGACGAGCAATTCACCCAACCACTATGTCTTGGTCCCTTGGTGTGTTTGGTTCTGATCACCGGGTGGAAGGTGGGTGTACAAACTCTGCTCGAAATGGATCCACAAGCACGTTGCAATGCAAGCTCACCAACAACGTCTAGCGCATAGGAGACCCGAAATCACCAAAATTGGTAAAGGAACATCGTGGATTGAGCATCGCAGAAATATTAGGTATGGATTTTCGAATCTACATTGTATTACTACTCCATTTCTCGAATAAAAGGTGCAATGATGCTTGAGCTCACGCTGGCCTCTCCTCTGCTCGACAGCTCAAGCGCAGCTAGTAGCAAGAGCCAACAAGTGCGAGTGCGAGCGCGATCATCGCCAGCTGTCCTTTCGTCTCTGCCCCTGGCGCGCGCACTGACACACGGCCACCCGGCCCCACGCCCCCGCACCCAAATTCCGGTCACGCTTCCTGCCGTTGTTTATATTACGCGACGACCGCGGTCCGGTCCACGCCCACTGCTCCGCGGGCCCACCCAGCCGATCATCCTCAATTCCTCATCATCTCCGCGCCGCAACCCGCGAACCCGCCACCAATCCGATGGCAATTAAGCGGCGCATTAGGGGAGCTCCCCAGAAATGGCTAAACCCCGCCGCGCAAGCGACAACGGCGCCAGCACTAGCACTAGCACTAGTGCGCGGACGGACGGGCTCACGCGCTCCTCCTCCTCGCACACGCCATCGCCGTCGCCCTCCTTCTGGTCCCCTCCCAAACGCCCCGGCTCCAATCCGCGTGAGCTGGACTCCACCGGTGCCCCTGCTACTACTACGGCGCGGGGGGATCAGGGGGCGATTTGGGGGGACCCGGCTGGGCTGAGGGGGTTTGCGGCCGGTCTGCTTGCTGATCAGGGGCCTCGGAGCAGGGCTGCGGGGCGCGGCGAGTGGCCTGTGAGTCGGTCCGTTCGTCGCGGGGATTGAGGGGTGAGCTCGCGGTGCGGCGGGTGCCATGGCGGGCGGCGGCGACGCGGCGGTGAGTGGCGTTTTTGGGGGGTTTGGTTGGGGTTTTCTGTGTGCGTGGATAGATAATCCGGCGATTGGTCTCACTCTGCTGTCCCGTCTTTTTATTTTCTGGTGCGTGCCCGCAGAAATCGGGAACGGGGAGGCATGGCGGCGGGCAGGTGTGCCAGATCTGCGGCGACGGCGTGGGCGCGGCGGCGGACGGCGAGCTCTTCGCGGCCTGCGACGTCTGCGCCTTCCCCGTCTGCCGGCCCTGCTACGAGTACGAGCGCAAGGAGGGCACCCAGGCCTGCCCGCAGTGCAAGACCAAGTACAAGCGCCACAAGGGTACGCTCGCTGCTGCTCACTCAGCCCCCTCTCCACTGCGATTCCGATTAAAAAATGCTAGTAGCATCCAAAGGCCGGAGCAGCTGAGAATTCAACCTGTGATTCTTCTTGTTTTGTGTTGTTTAGGTAGCCCGCCAGCACGTGGGGATGAAAGCGAGGATGATGCCAGTGACTTCAACTACCCAGCTTCTGCCAACCAGGATCAGAAAAACAAGATTCCTGAGAAGATGCTCACCTGGCGCAGGAACTCGGGAGCTAGTGATGATATTGGCCTCACTAAGTTCGGCAGCGGTGAGATTGGGCTGCACAAGTATGACAGTGGAGAAATCCCTCATGGATACATCCCGCGTTTCTCTCATAGCCAGGTTGTAAAAATTGCAACCTGTTTTGATTGTGACAACAGTATTCGGGAATATGAAACTGACATTTGCTTTCGTCTATGTCTGCACAGGTCTCAGGAGAGATTTCTGGAGCTTCCCCCGATCATATGATGTCCCCTGCGGGGAATGCTGGCAAGCGTGGACATCCATTTGCCTATGTGAACCATTCTCGTATGTATATATGTAACATTCTCATATGTATATATGTACCATTATGATCTTGTGTGTACTTTGATTTTTTACTTGCATCCCGCTGTGAGTATGTAATAGTTGTTTCATGCTTCTGAATATTTCCAGCAAATCCATCAAGGGAGTTCTCTGGCAGCCTTGGCAACGTTGCGTGGAAAGAGAGAGTTGATGGCTGGAAAATGAAAGACAAGGGTGCAATTCCCATGACTAATGGAACAAGCATCGCTCCTTCTGAAGGCCGTGGAAACGGTGATATCGATGCATGCACTGACTATGGCATGGAAGACCCCTTATTGTGAGTTATAATTTCTCTTGCACATCATTAGTCATCTTCGTGTTGTTCTCTCTATCCGACTAATTTACATTTATGTGAGGTAAGCTTGGGTGGGTTTCTTTTATATTTGAATACCTTCTGGTACTAACCCTGCATTTGAACAGAGATTGCTAGATCATATTCTTAATGGGTATACATATCTTGCTGAAACTGTAAATACTAGTTTTTGTATACGACTTGCAGCAATAACTTTTGTCTTGGGCCATATGAATTGCAGGAATGACGAAACTCGCCAGCCTCTGTCTAGAAAAGTGCCAATTCCTTCATCCAGAATAAATCCCTACAGGATGGTCATTGTGCTACGATTGATTGTCCTCTGCATCTTCCTGCACTACCGTATCACAAACCCTGTCCGTAATGCATATCCACTCTGGCTTCTGTCCGTGATATGTGAGATTTGGTTTGCTTTTTCCTGGATTTTGGATCAGTTCCCCAAGTGGTCTCCAGTCAATCGTGAAACTTACCTTGATAGGCTGGCTTTAAGGTGATGTGCAATATGTAGTGCTAATAAAAATGTTTATACTGACATAGTACTGACAGTATATCACTTGCACTATCAGGTATGACCGGGATGGTGAGTTGTCTCAGTTGGCTCCTGTTGACATTTTTGTCAGTACTGTGGATCCTATGAAGGAGCCTCCTCTTGTCACTGCAAATACTGTGCTTTCTATCCTTGCTGTGGACTACCCTGTTGACAAAGTATCTTGCTATGTATCTGATGATGGAGCTGCGATGCTTACCTTTGATGCACTTGCTGAGACTTCAGAGTTTGCTAGAAAATGGGTACCATTTTGTAAAAAGTATAACATAGAACCCAGAGCACCAGAGTGGTACTTTGCTCAGAAAATTGATTTCTTGAAAGACAAAGTTCAGACTTCATTCGTTAAAGATCGTCGAGCCATGAAGGTAGATTTTAGTTTATTAGTGTATATTTGTTGGTTGTTCCAGTTTCTATTTGAGGACATTAATTTCTATTAAACTCCACAGAGAGAATATGAAGAGTTCAAAGTTCGCGTCAATAGCCTTGTAGCCAAGGCCGAGAAAGTTCCTGAGGAAGGATGGATCATGCAAGATGGCACACCTTGGCCTGGGAACAATACTAGGGACCATCCTGGAATGCTTCAGGTCAGACTCATGTTCTAGCAAAGGTTACTTGATTAAGAGCTGGATCTGCCAGCAGGACTGGTTATTACAGTAACCATTTTCTAACTTAAGTTTCTGGTCATGTTCAGGTTTTCCTTGGTCATAGTGGAGGCCTTGATAGTGACGGCAATGAGCTTCCTCGTTTGGTTTATGTGTCTCGTGAGAAACGTGCCGGATTCCAGCACCACAAGAAAGCTGGTGCCATGAATGCCCTTGTGAGTAGTTAAACACTGAAGTCGTAAGTTGCCTTATATACTTTGATTACCTGGGTGTAATGGAAGTGGAATGCTTTCTGCAGGTTCGTGTATCAGCTGTCCTTACTAATGGGCAGTACATGTTGAATCTTGATTGTGATCACTACATCAACAATAGCAGCGCTCTAAGAGAGGCTATGTGCTTTCTTATGGACCCTAATCTAGGGAGGAAAATCTGTTATGTCCAGTTTCCTCAGAGGTTCGATGGAATTGATACGAATGATAGATATGCAAACAGGAATACTGTATTTTTTGATGTAAGTTCTTGTGCTTATCACTTTCTTATCTCACTGGCACCAAGTAGTTTTAATGAACCACTGTTAATATTGTTGCAGGATGAGCTTTTTCTTAAAATTTGTTTGACAATGATCTGTAACTAACCTGTATCTGTTTGCTGCAGATTAACTTGAGGGGTCTTGATGGCATCCAAGGACCAGTTTATGTGGGGACTGGTTGCGTGTTCAACAGAACAGCTTTATATGGTTATGAACCCCCGATGAAGAGCAAGGAGTCAGGTTTATTCTCTAAGCTTTGTGGGGGTAGAACCTCAAAATCGAAGAGCACAGGAAGTAAGAAGTCAGATAAGCATGCAGACGGTTCTGTGCCAATGTTCAATCTTGAAGATATAGAGGAGGGTATTGAAGGTATCTTTGGGCTCTATAACAACCGTTGCTCAATTTCTTTTGTCTGTAGTTGCTAGTCAGCGTAGCATTTTTTTTTGACTAGGGTAGGTAGGACAGGGCTACATTTCTTTCTTACCTGAATGCTATTGTATAATAGGTTCTGGATTTGATGACGAGAAATCACTTCTTATGTCTCAAATGAGCCTGGAGAAGAGATTTGGTCAGTCCAGTGTTTTCGTAGCCTCCACTCTAATGGAGTACGGTGGTGTTCCCCAGTCTGCAACTCCAGAGTCTCTTCTGAAAGAAGCAATCCATGTCATCAGCTGTGGTTATGAGGACAGAAGTGATTGGGGAAGGGAGGTAATTAAGTTGTACACTCTATAATACCAGCATTTTTCTTATATCAACTGGTGTTCCAATTTTTTTTGATGATCAAGTCAAGTTTCTTGTTCTGGTTTACAGAACTAAAGGTTTCACATGTGAGCTCGTTAGAAGAATTCATGAATGTTCTTTGTGGTCGTACCTCTGAGATGATCTATTTATTGTTGGCTTTAAACCTGTTTTTTTTTGCTTCGTATCTGTAATCTTCCTGTTGTGTTTTGCAGATTGGTTGGATCTATGGTTCTGTTACAGAAGATATTCTTACCGGGTTTAAGATGCATGCACGCGGCTGGCGATCAATCTACTGCATGCCTAAGCGACCAGCTTTCAAGGGGTCTGCCCCCATCAACCTTTCAGATCGTCTGAACCAAGTGCTTCGGTGGGCGCTTGGTTCGGTGGAAATTCTTTTCAGCAGGCATTGTCCGATATGGTATGGCTATGGCGGACGGCTTAAATTCCTGGAGAGATTTGCTTACATCAACACCACTATCTATCCACTCACATCAATACCACTCCTCATATACTGCATATTACCAGCTGTTTGTCTTCTCACGGGAAAGTTTATCATCCCACAGGTAAAACCCGGCTCAGTTTTTGCTCTTGCGTGTACAAAACTGCGAAAATATTTATACTGACTATACATTGAAATGCAGATTAGCAACATTGCCAGTATTTGGTTTATCTCTCTCTTTATTTCGATCTTCGCCACTGGTATCCTTGAAATGAGGTGGAGTGGTGTTGGCATCGACGAGTGGTGGAGGAATGAACAGTTCTGGGTCATCGGAGGCATTTCTGCACATCTATTTGCGGTCTTCCAAGGTCTCCTGAAGGTACTTGCTGGTATCGACACCAGCTTCACTGTCACTTCAAAAGCATCCGATGAAGATAATGATTTTGCCGAGCTCTACATGTTCAAGTGGACGACTCTTCTGATCCCACCAACAACTATCTTGATCATCAACCTTGTCGGAGTTGTGGCTGGTACCTCCTACGCGATCAACAGCGGCTATCAGTCATGGGGCCCACTTTTCGGGAAGCTCTTCTTTGCCTTCTGGGTGATTATCCACTTGTACCCATTCCTCAAGGGGCTCATGGGACGGCAGAACCGCACGCCGACCATCGTTGTCGTCTGGGCCATCCTTCTTGCATCCATCTTCTCCTTGCTGTGGGTTCGCATTGACCCGTTCACCACAAGAGTCACTGGGCCAGATATCCGAATGTGTGGCATCAACTGCTAGGAGAGTGCAAGATAATTGGAACAGAATTGCCACCCATTCTGTTGTATGATATTAGCGGGTGACACTAGTTTACCAGATGATCTTGGTTGTAAAAACTGGGTACTTAGTGTTAATATGCAGTATTAAATTAGCTCTGCTATCTACTCATTATATTATTATTAGTATATATATTATTGAAGCAGCAGAAAAAGAAGCAACCATGTTTGTTAATATAGGCTAAACTATCTTGCAGGATTGTATTTCTTGATTAGAAACAGAGAAGTTGACATGCTGTGTTGGACTACTAAAACAATATAAAAACATGAGGTTTGAGCAAATATTTGGGTAAGGGATCCCCAAAATGGAGAAACAAAATTCATATTAGGATTTTACAAATATAACCTATCCTAAAATCTAAAGAGCAACATAGTGAAATTTTATGCAAGATCTTGGAGACGCGAGATTCTGAACCATGGTTCGGCCGAACCTATGGTCCACGCCGTAGGATTGCCCAGCCTTCTGCATGTGGATCCGTGTACCATTTGAATTCAAAAAAGGATCAATTAAGGCCCAAACAGCCAGAGGCCTCGTTAGTCTCTTTGATTCCAGCGATTAGCTGGCACAGCCCTAGGCTTGCGGAGGCTAGTTTTTTTTTTCATCGTAATGATGGATGGCACACTTATCTAAAAGCTTTAGCACTTGAGCCAATGGATGTTGGGCAGGACCATGAATAAAAAAAAGCTATCCTGTGCTCATTCATTTGTGGTACTGTTCATCTTCCAGGCTGCTACATATAGCGGATGAGGAGCCCATTCTGCCAACAACTCCTTTGCTCGCAGCATGAGAGCTCCATCCGGCATGGATAGCGAAGAAGACACCTCTTTAGACCATCAGCACATGGCTGTTGATCTCACTCCTGCCGGCATGGATACGCTCTCTAACAGGTATTTACCCCGTTCAGTGGCCATCAGAAAGATGCCGTCTCATGTTTGATTTACATACTTATCTTTTTTCCCCTGAAAAAATTACTCAAGCACCTGCGACCCCCTCCTTTCAGATCAAACAAAGGCATCACCGAGCTATCAGATTGTTCTAATCCTGGCTGTGGTGTTGTTGATTCAATCACAGCGAATCCAGAGTTCTCAGAACTGCATTCTGGAAGATCGGCACCTAAGCGGAAAAGGTAGTACATTTTGTTTTTTTTACACTGGGATTTTTTAACTATTGTTAGAAGTAGTTTTTCTGTGGTGTACGATGGTGATAATGGCATAATTTATGAACTGTCAAGTGTCGTTTGTGTTGTTAATTAGTCTTGTTCGATATTTACAGCGAGGTTTTCAATAGTGTGAACCATCAGCAAAACGTCAGGTTTTGTGTGTAAATGACAGCTAGTTTTTTTATTAGTACTATTTTAGACTATATTTGCCGCCGTTAAAATTCATCAATGTTTGTGAGTACGACAGGATGTTCTTCGGAAAACATATCAACACAGTCTTTTAAGCAACACAATCCAAAAAATCATGCTTAAAAAAATATTTAGCATAGTTTTGTAAGCACACTGTGCAAACAGGTCATGTTTTATTACTCCTCGGTTGTTTTGTTTCTCTACGTTTTTGCTGGGTCGTTACGTTATTATAACTTTGTTTTAATACTCTATAACGGTTTTGCCGAAATATGTAGTAAACGGGAAGCGTTTGAAGGAATGGACTACAGAATTGCCCCTGCAGTAAAAAGTCCGTTCTAGAAGTGTGTGGAGCGCGCTGCTTTTAGGGGCGATGCAGATGTGTTTCGTTCCAAGTGTTGGAACAATCTTTGATTCAAAGGATGAAGCCTACGATTTCTACAACATGTTCTCTTGGGAGTGTGGTTTTGGTATTCGCTATGGAAAGAGTAGCACTAATAACAAAAATTACAGAACAATGCAGGACATCGTTTGCCAGTGTGCGGTATGCATCATTTTAATCTTAATTGTTTGTTTTTGTCTCGGTCGGATTATTGGTTCATACTTTTTTTGTCTGCCTTTCACTCTGTGTCTTTACCATTATTATAGGGCAAAGAAGAAAGGCCCAACACAACAACATGCCGCACTGGTTGTGAAGCTCGTATAAGACTACATCGAACTGACGACCATGGATGGTATGTGACCGTTTTCATTAACAAGCACAATCACCCACTATCTGTGAAGTGTGGCGAGAAAAAACAGTGGAAATCACATAGCGTTATAAGTCCTTTAGCAAAGGATTTTATTCGTAACCTCAGGGAGAACAACATCAGGTTTGACCAGATATACAACATATTAGGGTCAGGTCTTGGCTCTTCTCTAGGCGTGCCTTTTAGGAAGCAGACATTGAGAACTCTGTGTGCAACCATAGCTCATGATTCCATCGCTGATGATATGGCCAAAACCACTAGTATACTTCAGGATATGAGTGCCACAGATCCGGACTTCAAAGTTTGTGTGCAAGTAGACGGTGAAAGCAGGGTGAAAACAGTAATATGGTGTAATGGTAAAAATCGGCTGGATTATGCACATTTCGGTGATGTGGTTACTTTCGACACCACTTACAGGACCAACCTGTATAACATGCCATTTGGGCTTTTTGTTGGTGTGAATAACCATTTCCAGTCTATTATTTTTGGCGGCGTCCTCATGGTTGATGAAAAGACTCCCACATTTGAATGGGCATTCAGAAACTTTATTGACTTGATGGACGGGAAACATCCTACTACTATATTGACAGGTCAGATTATAAAAGTTGTCTTCATACATTGTTGTAGTTTGTCAGGTTATACATATGCTATTATATGTTCGCCTTAGTTTGATCATTCTTCTTTGGTACTCCTACAGATCAATGCAAAGCTATGCAAAATGCTTTACGAAGTACAATGCCCCACACCCGTCATAGGTGGTGCAGATGGCATGTGTTAAAGGTCTTGAAAGAGAAAATTGGACACGTGTACAACAAACATTCTGCCTTCAAGAAGGAATTCCACGCGATAGTAAATGAAGAGACGGATGTAGAATCATTTGAGCGAAAGTGGCATCAATTGATTAAAAAATACAAACTTCAAGGAAACAAGTACCTTCGCAGGATTTTCAAGTGGAGGGACATGTGGGCAATGCCATACTTCATGGGCACATTCTGTGCCGGGATGACCAGCACGCAACGGAGCGAGAGTGCGAATCATCTCCTCAAAAAGTTCATCAGCAGATCATCCCCAATGCACTTGTTTGTTAAGCAGTACAACAAATTGCTTGATTCCAGGAGCCAGGCAGAAGACGAGGCAAATTATGTCAGCAAGCAGGTATAAAAGGCATGCATGTATTTTGTTTGTATAGTATGAGTACTACTCCAGCTACTATCTGACATTATTTTATTTTATCTCACACATTATATACTTATTCCACTGAATAACAGACACGCAGGCGGCTTGTAATTGGCGCTACTATCGAGATAGATGCAGCGGCTGTGTACACGAAGGCCTTGTACAAAAAATTTTCACACGAACTTTTTAGATCAGGCTCATTTGATGCACGCCGTTCCAAGCCTGGACACGTCTACAAGGTCAAATTGTCGCCGCAACTAGCCTTAACTGATTATGACAAAAAGGTATTCACCGTCAAAGTGGAAGACGGTGGGGACTTTGTCACATGTGATTGTGGATTTTTTGATCATGTCGGCCTGTTGTGCTGCCATTCATTAAAGGTATGCACACATTTTTTTCATTATGGTCCTATGTCATGCGTCTCAAACTCATTTTTACAGCACTACATTAATGATTTCTCATCTGACTCGTAATTTTGTTTTTTCAGGTATTAGTTCAGAACAATATTGGCAAGATTCCACCAAGGAATATAGTCAAAAGATGGACTTTATGGGCAAGGGAATCGAGACCACTGCACCTGGCAAACGAGGGTGAAATGGGGGAGCTGTCTTCCCAAACTACGTATAGAAGAAATGTTCTATATGTGGCTGCTATGGACCTTATCAAGGAGGCAGAATCCGGGTCTGAGTCATTCCAAACGGCGTTCGCAGCTATATGTGAGGCAAAAGAAAAAATTGCAAGTAAGAAGGCTTCAGATATGCTTATTGATACTATCGCCGAACAAGCAAATCCTGTCCGGCATACCATAACTGATGTTGGGTCAGAAACCCATCTGCTTCCTCCACAACGTGTGCTGTCTAAAGGACGACCTAGCTCCCTTCGCCCAAAGAGTCGTATGAATTACATTGTGGCTAAGAAAGCTAGAAAACACTACAAGGACGGCCCATGCCATGCTCATGAAGATACTGCCGGTCCAATGCCACCCCCTCCATCCAAAAAAAGGATTGTGAAGTGTAGCCTATGCAAGATTCCGGGGCACACAAAGGGTAATTGCACTGCTAGGGGAGTCTGAGCGCAAATGTTCTCATGTGGTTATGCAAGTTTATGTTCAGTGTCACTTCATTTAACCTGTAGCGTCCTTGGTGTACTATGTTTTGTACTGTGTTTTATTTTTACATGAATCCGTATGTTCATGGATTTTTGTTATCTTTTTTTTGCGGCTCCATGCATGATGAATTTTCTTTTCTAACTTATATCGACAATCTCTTTTTGTTCTCTTTTTGTTGGTCCTATCTTTACCACGCCTTCAAGAATATAGGACAGGTTTTCACACCCGGCCAACACACGACGCCATAGAACGCCACACCCACGCCACCATGCCGCCCACATCCCATGGTCATCTGGCAGCACCGAATACACGGATTTTCCCATGAGCATACCGCTACCACCCCCATTGTCGTCCCAGGAACAAAGACCTTGACACCATCTCATCCGAGACCCGCCGCTATTCAAGAAAATAGAAGATTGGAAAGGCCCCGTCTTTCGCACCCCTGGCCAGCCCAAGCACAAATACCCGATAGGGCGGCCCAAATGCTGGCCTCATCGACCCGTCCTGTTGCACCCAGTGAGAGACTAGTCCGGTCCTACTACCGGGGCGCGAGACGAGCGACAGATCACGACTGGGAGATGTCCAGCCCTTCGACGAAGGCAGCACACGGACGACGATGGAAGGGAAAGAAGGACAAAACAAGCTGCTAATCGATGGCCGACGTCGAAAATCTCTAGCCGCCGCCGCAAAATGACCTATACAATCGCCACGAGCCACCACCATGTCTTACCGCCTACAGTATCGTCTACGGAAAATGGTCAGATCTAGTTACGCCGAATCGGCTAGATCCAGCTACTTCTATAAGAGGCCACCTTGTGAAGCCTAATGCGTCGACTCTCGCCGATGCCAGCGTGCCGCCAACTCTCGCCGCCGAGCCACGGAGAAAGGGTAGAAGAAGCCTCGCCGCCGACGCCAGCTGGCCTTAGTCTGGCGGCATGCCCTCACGATGACTCCGAAGTACGAAACAAGCCGCTCATCTATTGGCCGACGCCGGATATGTCCAGCCGTCGCCGTGAAACGACCTAGACCAACGCTATGAGCCACCACCACGTTGTGGTAGATGCCACAAACATCTCCATCTCCCTAGAATACCGGCGCACCGCCTATAGTCATGAATACCGAAAACTGCAATACTTAGCGCCGCCGCTGCTTTAACAGGCCACCTCGCGAGGCCTAACGCGTCGGCGCCACCGTGCGCCGCCGACCACCCGCGTCAGCCGCAACCAATAGAGGGTATAAGAAGCCTCGCGCGCTTCCGACGCCTGGCTTTAATCCGGCTGCGCCGAGGGGAGTGGGCGAAGGTAATATGGCTTGCGGCGCTAGGGTTTGCCCTCCGGAGCTGTGCGCGGGAGACATAGGCCATCCCTACAAAGTATGTGAAGGAACTTTTGTATCTTAGCGGCTGGTTGTCGTAAAACTATTGTAGTAATAAAAAATGTGGAGTAGATTGGTTTTCGGATATTTGTTTCAGATGTCAATATCTGAATCCTTCGCCTAGATCTAAGTTACCTCCGCGGTAGTTGTATGTTCGTTTGCCACTCCTATGTTCGTTTGCGCCAGCATATACAATTTGTTTTTGAGAACATTTACAGACAAGACAAACATGAACACGTTATATTTGATTTAAGTTTCCGAATCAAACATCATTTCACGCGGACAACAAAGTATATGAAGAAGTAGAACTTAGGCATTAAGTGATGTAGAACACTTAACATAGTCATTAGCTGTCTCATGGACCAGCAAATACAAAACAAAGTGCATTTTACGACTGACAACAAATAGTCTCATACCGAAATACGGACACTAACACTGCCAGACCAAAACACACACAGTGTGTGAGGGCTTTTAGGTACACATGGCATCATAGACATACAGCAACTTTCAGTCGCAAACATTTTTATAGTGAAGAAAGATGGATAGTCTTCATGAGAATGTTGCTTAGACGCCGTTGATCTTCGTAATGTTGGAATCCATGGTCATGAGCAGGTATCCAAGCACCTTCCTATGTTCGAGCAATCCTTCCTGGAACAGTTTGATTAAAAATAGTTGAGTTTTCCAACAATATTGTATATGCATTTGATGAAGAATAAACATTTCATAGGACACCGAAAAATGCAGCAGCGCAAACAATCTGATACCTGGTCCAGCACAGGTTTGGCTTGGTTGTTCGTCATGTTCCTCGCGGCATATGCAACATATATCGCATCATTTGGGCTGTTTTTTCTAAGAAAAATGATGAAGTATTTCAGCAACCTGCAGATATTTCTTACAAATGATGATTAAGACTCAATGTTTGTTAGAGCTAACCTCGCTCCTGGACCCCCAGTGTGTTTGATGATGTTAAAGCCCAGTGCACTAGGAATAGTTGCACCTAGCACAATAGACATGCAGTGACCCAGTGCCAGAAAAAGATCATAAGCTTTACGATGGTGGTTGGCCACAGCTATGGCGGGAAAATCACCATTGACCACAGGGTCGTACATATGCACTGTTGTTTGTGTTCCCTTAATATTGTAAGCGTAGCAGACCCAATTGACTTTGTCACGTAGTATCACAACTACCTGATATTGGAAAAGAATTGTTATTGTTCAATACTACATTTCTCACAGATTTAGTTCTATCAAAAGATGAGGCAAAGAAAAAATTGTGTACAATTTTGTCGATGTATAGCAAGGTACCTCTTTGCAGTCCTGGACCTTGTATGGTACACTTGGACCCCTGAAGAAGTGCCCTATGGCTTCCAGAGGTGGAGTTCCATTGTAAATATCGCACAAGTCCTAAAATAAAGTTACATTCGTTAGTTGTTTTGACCACGCCGAATTATTTATTATCTTAGGTACTTACCACGAACTCTTGAGGAAGGAAATGACGATTGCGCAAGCGAGAAAGATGCTCACACGCCTTGTGGCAACCTCATTGAACAGCACAACTACAGCTGACATCATGTCATTCTCAAATGCACCGCTGAGCTGCTTCTTCAGACTAGTCCCTGTTATAATCAATGGCATTTGTCCAGGGATGTAGATAAAGTTCCTGCATGACACGGATTAGTTGATATCTTTGTTTTGCAAACTTTCGTGTGAGGCTAAATGCCAAATGAATTTCATGCAAAAAGAAAAAAATACCTTGTTAAGAAGTCGTCTGTAGCAGCAAACAGTATCCATCGGTATAGCACCCCAGCACGGGCCTGCTGATTTTGAAGGGACTGTGCAATCGTTTCGTTAGCATTAGATGGGCCAGCTTCCATCTGTTGAGCTGTTCATTAATTCATAAGAAAGTCAATATGTTTTAAAATTTCGTTTAAAATTACTAATTGACAATCTAGAACACTCACCAACAGGGTTCACGATAGGTGCATTGCGTATGTGGTCGAAGATTCTCTGGCTCATATTGTTTTGCCCAGCCGCAGCCATTGATATCATAGTGAGCACATGAGCTTCGTTTTGGAAAGAAAAAAATCTGTCAGCAATTGTTTACTTTGAAAATGAGTAGAAATAAAAAACATGTCACTCAACCAGGTATCTTACATGGTATGTTAGCTACAAACTGTTCCAGGTCTGGTTCATTGTCCATGATAGGTGGAGCCATATCAAGTGGGGTTGCATCGACAACATTTTCTGGAATGTTAGGAGCTGCTACTGATCCTCTTGCCCCTGTAGTGGCATCATGTTTTTTAACCTCACGGAGAAACTCAATGCTTGGGGGACCTAAATCAAAAATGTTTTGTAGATTATCAGTGATAAGCATTAGTTTCTGAAATATCCAACTGCACTAAACATAAGAAAACACTAAAGTCATTCCAAACAACAAGAAGTTTTATTTACTTTTATCACTTTTCTTGTTGCTACAGCTGCCTGGGCCATCATATATTTTGAAAGGCACTGGCTTTTGTTAACTCAGCAATCCCCTTCTTGATAGTTTCAAGAAGATTCTCTGGTTGCTGGACCGGCATGTCGACGTTTCCTACAATGACATGGACAAATACATGCGAGAGATATCTTGAGCACTTTTGTTCGACCATAAAGTATTGTTGACATCAAATTCACTTTGAAAAACACTTCATGTACCGTCATGCCCACCTTTCGACCCGCTCTCCACTTTAGCCTTTCTCTGGAACACTATTGTAGGCTTAGCTTTTTTGCCTGTAGAAAATTAAGTATTATGGTTTAAATTTTATCCCCTAAAAGGTTAGAAACCTCATGCATCAAAATAGATTTTGTTGTGGCGAACATTTCACCTTCGGTTGGCGGCTGTTGTTCTTCGGCACCTGCTCTTTCTTGTTCTCCGTCTACTACATGGGCTTTTCCCTTTGACATATCTATGCTGCGCTTGCGGCTATCTGTCCCAATACTATCCTTTTCCTCGATTACCTTAATTAAGCCTTGCAAGGAGGTTACCAGAGTTTTCAGCTGCCAAATGTGTAAATGCACATAAAAATCAGTGAGATACATGCACCTATGTTGGCTCTTAAGCTGAATAATGAAAATATACTCGCTTACTTGTTCAGGAGAATAGTTAGCATGAGCAACTGATTGGGCTTGCAGAGACGCATCATCTGTCCCAATACTATGCTTTTTCTCGATCACCTTAATAAAGCTTCGCATGGAGGTCACCAGATTGTTCAGCTGGCAAATGTGTACATGCACATAAAATACAGTGAGATTCATGCACCTATGTTTGCTGAATAATGAAAAAATACTCGCTTACTTGGTCAGGAGAATAATTAACATGAGCAAATGGTTGGACTTGCGCTGGTGCGAGTGCATGAGACGCATCTGTTGTTGCGTTTGATGATATAAAGACACCGCCCACACCAGACTGAGCCGGGCATGACTGATTATCAGCTATTCGCGAGCATGGTGTTCCTTGATGCGCAGCACTGCCATTTGTAGCCTCTTTTTCAGCCTACAACAAACTGCAGTATGGTCCAATGGGGGGAAGAAAAATCACCTTTCTCAATTTGAACTTCTCGTACAAACTCCAAGACCCTGCTTTAGTAATGTGATTTATTTGCGCCAAGAGCTTGTCGTTGCTGTAAGCCTTTGATCTTGGGACATACAGAGAGTGCATTGGCGTGGGTGGTCCCATTATTTTGTCGAGGTAAAAAATCTGTTTCGTATAAGACATGTACACATCAATATGTTTGGTCAGACGATGTGTAAAAATAAAAATTGTATTTAAAAGAGCAAACCTGCGGCAGTATTGGGCACGATTCTAGCTTGATGTTCGTCAAGCCTTCACGTTTAGCTTTTTGCACAGTAGCCACATCATCCATCGTGGCGTTGAAAACATGCTTCGCCCAGTTATATTCTGCTACCCTCTCGGTGTCTCCAGCGGCTCTAACCACTTGCACATCGATCTTACCAGGACACAAGACAAATCCTGCAGTGTAGTACATCACATCAAAGTTTTGTCATATTTTCATTGCTATAAGTAATAGGGGTGTCAGCAACAAAAAGTTCGGACGGCTATGGTAAAAAATGACAAAGAACGTACTCAAATGTATTTGGTCATACATATTGTAATAAGAGGGTAATTTTTGGTCAGGCGGTGTTTTCATCTGGATATGCTAATGTCATGGCCATATTAGCACACATCCGAAAAACATTGTGCCTTCAAAAAGGATTTCAAAAAATTATATCACTTGTGTTAACGATTTTTTTGAGTGAAAAAGATATGATATGAGCATAGCCCAACATAAAAAGAACCACGAAAATTCGCTGTCTACACATTCTCATTACATACGTATCTGAATAATTTAGCAGAAAATAAATGAAGCTCACGTGTAATCGTGGGTTTGCACGAGCGTATACTGCTAATCAAAATAGTGAACTGTTATACCACACTATGTTACCCTATAATAAAAATTCCGTATAAGAAAAGTGTGTTGCGAAGCCATATCTACCCAAATCTATACCACTATTCAAAAATCATGCCTTATAAAAAAAGCTTTTCAGAAAAAATAACGTATGACAGAGCCATTTCTAGCAAAATTTCTACGGTTCCATTGAACTAGGTTGGCAACAACGAACCTAAACACGGCATTAGAAAGTCGAAGCAGATCCAACAGCTAAAAAAACAGAAAAAAGCTAGTACTTTGTTAAACATATGCGTCTTACCAAAGCAAAATGCGAGGAATGACTGTATGAAGACCTTCTCATCGTCCTTATTCTTCTCCTTGCCGATGAGACGCTCGAGGTTATCCCTCGCCGACTCAACCGTCAAAGTGGCTGTTGCCACGCCCTCGACATCTGGTTCCTCCGCCAGGTCAATGGGACCGCTCGGAATGCCAAGAATTGTTACGGCATCTTCGCAGGTCATCACGACACTATTTCCATGGCCGTCGTCCATGACGCCAGTGTGCTCATCTATCCTAGACAGCACGAAGACAGTGAATTGCCTTTTGTGCTCCTTGTGTGGAGGGATCTCTAGCAGCTTATCTAGTTTGTATCGGCAAAGCAGCTTACGTTCTGCCATACCAAATTTGCTAACTACAGCATGGTAGTGGGATGCGCTGAAACTAGATTGGATGGATGGCTTGTTTTTGTCTCTAGTAGCAGCTGCTAACACTTGACTCTCTGGAGAACCCAGTCTAAGGGATGAACGGGAAGCCATGACTATGTGTGCTCCTATTGCTCTTGCGGTGGGTGAACTGACATGCCTTTTGCATTCACGTCTACTATTTATAGCACCAGTAGCAGCTCGTCTGTTCAGTTTCCGCGTGGGGCTCACCGCCGGCTGCGGGCCCGCAATCCATACAGTTTGTGTACAAAATGTTGGTGGGAAAAATCAGAACGGCTGCCGATTCAACTTCCTTCTGCTCACATCGGTACGGTCTCATGTAATACTTGAAAAGATGCTTTTCCCACTGCACGCTTTACGTACACTTAATTGTTGCTATCAATGCAAAATCTTTTCCCTAGAAGGAAACCTATATCTGCCTTACCATAAGTGCATTGGTTGGGTATCTTTTAGCTGGGGATTGCATGCATTATATTTATTTTTTCTTGAAAAGGTTTGGTAGTACTCTATAGTACTTGACCAGCGGGAAGAAAAGAATGTCTACTTGTATGTTTCCTTTAAGTTTTGTTAAGAAGGACTAAGAAATCACCCGGCTAGGTACCTTCTATGGAAATCTCCTAATGGTAATTATCCCCGCAGTAGCCCCCGCGACCGCGTCGTCCCCGTGGGCGACCGGTCGCACCTCCCCACTCCTCCCAGCGAGCGTTCTCTCCTCCTCCCAGCGAGCGTTCTCTCCTCTCCTCCTCCTCCCCGCCGTCGTCGCCGGCGCGCGTCACGGGCCTGGCCCGGGCGACGCTGGCAAACTCTGGGCAGCGACGTCGTCTTTGACGACGGGGCAGCGTGGTGGCGCGGGCTGGCGGCGCCCGCCCGACGCAGATCTGGGCCCTTCGAGCCCCATCTAGGCCGGGGCGGGCCTGCATCGGGCGTGGCGTATGCGGGGCTCTCGGGCGACGGTTGCGAGGTGTCCGGCTGGTGGCGGGGTGGCGGCTTTGGCTGCCGGCGTGCAGCAGCGCCGTGGCTAGGGCTTTGCGTCCCGCTATAGGCTCGGCCAGGCCCGGGTCGCCTTTTTTGCCCTGGTTGCGGCGTCCGGTTGGCAATCCGCATCGGTGCGGGAGGCAGAGGCCTCCGGCGCGATGGCGGTGGAGGCGGTTCCCTCCCGTTCGGCTCCGGTGCTTCCGTCCGTGCCATCTAGGTGCATCTCGCATATGCTCGCTTGTCCTCGTGGTGGTGTTCGCAGCAAGACGGGTTGGATGGGTCCAAGACCGTGGTGGCGTGTGCTGGCGGGTGGCAATACGGTGGTTTGGCTCCGTTCTAGTGGGTGTCGGGGCATGGGGGTCCGGGAGAATTCTCTGCCGGCTCTTTTGGCTCCGACGTGGTGACGCCGGTGGGTGCCACCATTCATTCCTGAAAGGCGTCGGTGCTACCCATCCCCCGTTCCCCTTCTGCGTGCCGGGGGAAACCCTAGGACTTGTCCGGACAGCAGCGTCGTTGGCGTCGCATTCCTTCTTGGAGGTGTTGTTTGGTACGCGGAGGTCCGGTGCCATGGCGAGTGGTTGGACGTAGATGGAGGGCGCAGCGGTGGCGGTCCGTTCATGCTCGTCGAGCTGCCGTTGTTGGCATTTTAGTCTTCTTCCTTTTTCTTTTGGAATTGTTTTGCCGTTCGCCCAGGCAGTTACCTTGTGATCGATGTTCGTGCTTTATAATATAAAGCGGGGGAAACCCTATTTCGTAATTATCCCTGCAGTACCTGAAGTTCTGACGGTTGCTAGAAATTCAAACGTCTAGATTTTTCTTTTTTTGCAAAACTTATTTTTTTCTTATCATCATTGAGATAATAAAAACACAGGAATTGATCGAGAAAATTATTCTAGAATTGTTTTTTGTTTTTTTTGAAGCTAACAATCCCTATATTGCAGCAAGGTGTTGTATGCTTGGAACAGGTAGTACTAATACTACTAATATTCTTTCGTTCGTATGTACTAGTAGTACTAGTATTTATAAAATTAATCTTACCTATACAGTGACCGCAGTTCACGCCTTTTCATCCATAGGCTCCGTTTCCAAGCAACGTTTGACAAGACGATGGATTGAGATGTCACCTACTGTGCCAAACGCATTAAATGCGTAGTTTTCGTTTCCAAAGCTAACGGGAGTCACAGTGCAGCACGCGGGCATCGGGCACGTACTATCATCATGACCTGACCTTGCAAAACCACGGTGACCAATCGGTAGTATATGAGCCGCACAAGATGTGTAGTGCTGCATGTTGACTCATCATGACCTGACCTTGCAAACCCACGGTGATCAATCGGTAGTATACGAGCCGCACGGGATGTAGTGCTGCATGTTGACTAACTGTGCTTGCAACCAACGCTGGCCGATAGAGCCGATAGAGTAAAATAGTAGCTGCACTGGATGGAGCACTGCGTGAGGCTTCTTGAGCAGGTACTGCCAAAGCCTTGTCCGCTAGGTACGAGTAGCGCATTGAGTACCTAGATTCGTATTTTTTACCATGATGTAAAACAATGGGTTAGTGTGCTAGCTGCACTGGATGAAGCGTTGCGTCAGTCGTCTTGAGCAGGTACCTCCAATCGTAGACCGCTAGATACGGATAGCACATCGAGTACCTATCTTCGTTCTTTTGACCATGATGTAAAAAAATGGGTGACTGTGGCAGTGAAAAATAGTTAACCAAGGTTAAAATTGGTATGTAGTCACTATCTTACCTCCTTTCACCATGATGTAAAATGGTCGGTTCTGTTGCTGGGAAAAACTTAACCAACATAAAATGTCATTTACTGAGGCAGTGAAAAACTTGTCCAAAAGGTTAAAAAATGTTTTGTAAAATACTAGTTTGACTTTTGTCTTCACGATGTAAAGAAAAAAGTGCTACTGTGGCAGATGAAATACTTACCCAAGGTCAGAATGTTGGTATAGATATCATCTTGGCTCTTTTCGCGCCCTTTGATGAAAAAAATGTGCCATTGTGGCAAAGAAAATACTAACACAAAATTATAAGAAAGATGTCAATTATGATAAGTAGCGCGTCTATATTGACCATAATTCAAGGATTTAGATAGCACAGTGGATGAAAAAGTTATCGGACATAAAAGAAGTTGCTACGGTTGATTTTTTTTCTTATAAAACGTAAGCATTAATGAGTGTTATTCAAACAAGGTAACACATCGGGTGTTTTTATGTTTAATTATATTCGAATGACACGGGATTTTTTTTCTGCATACCATTTTAGAAGAAGACTCTGGAAACTTGAAAAAAAGGACTGGTTCGGGGAACTGCCCCTCGCTCTCTCCCGCCACCCCGCCGCCCCCGCGGGCGGCCGGCTGCGCCCATCCTCCTCCCCCGTGCGCCCCCTCCCTCTTCCTCCCTGCCGCCGTCGCCGGCGCCCTCTACGGGCCTGGCCCGGGCGGTGCTAGTGGCGGCGCCCCCTCCCCTTTCCCCTCTCGGGTGTCTCTAGGCGGCGGCGAGGGTCCCTGGAGCGAGCGGGGGCGGGCTTACGATCGGCGGCGTCGTCGGCGGGGCGACACGGCGGCGCGGTCTGGCGGCTCCCGCTCGGCCCAGATCTTGGCCCTTCGGGGCCCATCTAGGCCTGGGTGGGCCGGCGGCGGGGTGTGTCTGCTTCGTGGCTTCCTGTAGGCGGGGGAGAGGCGATGAGCGGCAGGGTGCTGGCGGCGACATCGCCGGCTTGCTGCAGCGTGGCGGCGGGGCTAAGCGGGCCCGTTTCGAACCTGGCCGGGCCAGGGGTGGTCTGGCATGCCTTGCTGCCGCGTCCAGACGGCTACCGCAACGCCGCCGGAGGTTTTGGCCTCCCCCACGATGGCAGTGCAGGTGGTTCCCTCCCGTTCGGCTTCGATGCTGCTTCTCCCTCTGCGGGGCGCTTCTCTTTGGTCCTCTTGGTCTCGTCTTGGTGTTCGCAGTGAGGCGCATGGTGGTGGGCGGCGGTCTGGCTGGTCGCCTCCAATCCGTTGGGCGGTTGGGTTGGAGTGCGGGAGAAATCCTTGCCGTTTCTTCGGCTCCGGTGCGGTGACCCTGCGGGTGCCACCATTCATTCCTGGAGGGTGTCGGGTGATATCCATCCCGGCCTCCCTCCGCGTGCCGGGGGAAACCCTAGGACAAGTCTGGGCAGCAGTGTCGTCGACGTCGCATTCCTTCTTAGAGGTGCTGCTTGGTGTGCGGCGGTTCGGAGCCTTGGGTTGTGGTTGTTTGTCAGGAGGGTGTACCGGTGGCGTGTGATCCGCGCTTTGTCGAGTTGCCGTTGTTGGCATTTGTTTCTTCTTCTTTTTCTTTGGGCTTGATGTTCTGTTTGCCACAACGTTCCTTGTATCGGTGTTGGTTGCTTTGTATTACAAAGCGGGGAACCCTTTTTGGTATAAGAAGAAGTATTTGCGCTACAATTTTTTTGGTCCAACTAACACAAAAAAGATTTGCAGTTGTGCATGCTTTATTACCATTTCGCAATAGCTACATTTTTTATCAAATGTTTTTTGAAGTTGGGTTAGTCAATTAAAATGTGAAGTTCGGTCAGTCGGCTAGTTGAAAGATTCGGTGACGAAGAAGAGAACCTATGTTGAAGATGATCCCCTGGACGTTGTATATTGATCCGTTTGGCGTGTTGTGGGGGCGGAAGAAGGATGGTGGTGTGGGGTGGTTCCGTTGTGTGCGTACCGGCGAAGCGGCATGGTTGCGCCGCTGGTGCCGGCGGGGCCGTGGTGGCCGCTAGGGGAAAGATACGATGACGAAGAAGAGAACCGATGTTGAAGATGTTGTTGGACGTTGGATCTTGATCCGATGGTTATATTGAAACCTATAAATCAATATTCCACTTTGGATTTTCTAGTTGACCGTTTTTTCTAGTCAATACCTTAAGTTTTGCACAAGGGTCTGCCCTACACCTTCCTACTAGTTAATTGAAAAATATATTCTTTCTCGAAGTCTTTGCCCGGAGTCGTGACCCGTATCATTTATCTCTCCCCACAATATAGTTTTATGGTGCATTCTTCACCGTATTTTTTGTTTTGTTTTTTAGTAAGCATATAGTAGTAAACATGCACATTTTTTAAAAGTGTGTGATTTTTGCGAGTAGTTATTGTTTAAAAAAAACATAGATATATTTTTCACACAATGATAAACGATGGCCCACTTAATCCATTTATTGAAGAAAGTTGACAGGCAAACATCTACAACACTATCATACACTTGTCCGTGTACAAAATGGATATCGATGATGCCATTTACATGATAGTCTTGATTTCCCAACTCATTAGCACATAGGCTATCTCTAATCAATAGATCAAACATTATTGAGGTCACGCGCTAACGATTCTAATGTGTAGAAGTCCGCCTCTGACCAATCCTCAATTTGCTGGGTGTAATCAGGTGCCTACAGCGACATTAAAAAAAGGTTGTATGAGTTTTAATGAAATAATTAAAAATTGATTTGCAATAAAATGATATTTATTGTAAAAACGCAAAAAACACCGTGTAGTGCGAAGTCATTTCGTTGTCCTTTCCCACCACCTCGTCGTAAGGTAAGTAAATTTTGTCCCACGCTGCTGCGAGGTCCCTCATCTGCACAATGTTCAAGAAGACAAAAACAAAAATTGTAAAAGGCAAAGCTGGAAACGTAAATGTAAAAAGGATGAAGATGTGAGTCCGGATACTAACACTCAGTTCTTCCTGTTTGGATGACATGCTCTGCTGGCTTAGGAACGCAAGCTATTCTTTTATGAAGTGCTGCAGGGTGTGACACTGCTCTCGGGGAAGCTATATTTATAGCATCTGTGGTCAGGCCACCCCCACTCTATACTCCACAAATGGCTTGACCCAATAGTCAGAAAACATTTAAAAATACCATTGCGTTACCTCTGTACGTATATAATTCATTGATGAAAAAAATGACACCAGTACGAATTTGAGAATAAAAATAAGAATTAAAAGTAACACATATTTTTATAAGTGATGGCGAAATTAATGGGTGTTTTATGACGGGGGTTCTCTACGTGTGTAAACCAGATAAAAATTCCACCAACCTCCCTGCCGCACGTGTGAGGTTACCATAAAATCGCGATAGCTCGACCATTGCCTCCCTTTTAAGTTGTCGAACAAAAACTTGCATGCTCCTGTGATTGCTATACATCTGAGTGTGACGGCATATCGTCGTTGGGATGTGATATCGTCACAACAAGCTATGTGGTTGAGTACTTTATGAAACCTGACTAGCTTAGTAACATGATGCAATATAGTTATTGTTACAATTCTAGAATGGTTCTCGGACTCAGAGCACGTTGTCACGTTTTGCGTTAGTGGGATGACATCGTGGCAGACAACGTTAGGGGTAACTAGCAGATGATATGGTTGGCTATGTATGAGGCTTGCTTGGTCGCGGAATCGGCAACCATTGGGTGGTGTCTTCCCTGGTTGACCCAGATGGGTCACGAGAAGGTAAGTGTTGGACGGAAAGATGTGGACCTCCCCCGAGCAGTACGGGCAGCCGAGCGGCGCACGCTCGGTTCGTGGAGCTCTTGGCGGTGCTGAGTGGCTCATGGTAGCGATATGCAAAAGGGAGGGCTCGATGGAGGAGAAGTGGAGGGTGCCAAGCAATGTGGTATGTGTGGATAGGTGGGCGGCTTGTGGTTCTCTTAATATAGTCGCACAGCCGACACGCCCGTCTGCATGCAAATCCATGTCGCACGTGGGCACCTAGCCTGAATGTTAAAATAAACACCTAATTTGTTGATGTCTGCAGCATGCAAACGTATCCTGAATTTTTAACCCACTACCCGATGCAGCATCTTTTGTGGTACCCAAGAGCAGTCGTACTTGTCTTCGGCTAGTCGGCCATGCATAGTTGTAAAATTGACGAATCACGCACGTGTTACGCATAGTTGAATTGGTGAAAACGCACTTGCAGTACGGAAGTCTCTTACCGGTAGAAGCAGTACCAAGCAAGTTGTGCTAGTAGTACAACAAGGTTCAGATGGTATGTTCCCGAAGTAGTTCTTTGTACCAGCAGAAAAAAAGCATCGAGACGTACTCGCGGCATGCATCTTGGACGAAAAAAAAGTGCTGGCAAGCTCGCAATGCTAACTTGTCGTGCACGGCTTTGGCAAAAACCGGGTCGGGTGTTTATTTTTTCTTCCGTCCAAACATAAATGTGCCAACTCTGTACTATAGTTAAGACATTTATTTTAAGACGGAGCAAGCATTTATTAAATCAAGAACCATATATTTTAAGATGGAGTGATTATTTATTAAATCAAGAACCATATATTTAATAGATCGGTATAGTAAAATGAAAAAATCACACGTATCATGGTACGCCTCTGAAAAAGTATATTCGTCTGATACCTATTAAAACCTTTTTTTTCCAAAGGAGAACTAATATACACCTTAAAAAGGGATGTTATCAAAACAGCCTTTTTTTCATGTTGGGTAGCTTTTTTCTTTCCGTTGAGCTAATATGATTATTTTTTGTGTGTGTCGACGACACACGTTTTATTATAAAAGTTCATCATAAGCACCTTAACAAACCACACCAATGTGATACAAAATAAAATATGCATGATGCTTACAGTATTTGCTCGGTTGAAGGCGGAAATCTTCGATAAAAGGCATGGTTCTATCGACCAATCGATACAAAATTCAAAAGCAAGCGGCAACTATCTTCCCTCTTATCACATGTTGCTAACGAGCACCACACACATTATGACGTAATTATAGAATTCCCTGCACACCTAAAACCACCTTTTTTATTGAAGTCATAATCACAACGTCGGTGACTATGCTGCGGACAACATGCTCGATCTTACTAGGGCTCACTCCTCAAACTACCTTGCCTTGCATTGGTGTCTATGACGCGTTCCATTCTCATGGCTCAACTAAAGCTACATCCTCCAATCCAAACATTTATGTGTCTCCGGGGGTGACTGCTTCTAGAAGGTGCCACCCCCCCTTAGATCTGTATCTCTTCCCGGCACATCTATATCCTTACCCTTTCCTAGTGGATATCTCTATCCCCGGTTATTTCTCTACCTCCTTAGCACCAATGGTCGTAGTTCTCCTCTCCTCGAACGTGCTGCAAGCGGCAACTCCCTTCCCTCTTATCACATGTTGCTAGCGAGTGCCACACATATTATGATATAGAATTATAGAATTTCCTGCACACCTAGAACCACCTTTTTCAAGCCATGCATCACCTTTCTTTGGTAACTAGTGTTTTCCTGAAGATTTGTCTCAACTATTTTCGACCCCCTTCATGCAGATCGATGGGAAATGGCTTGAATGTACCATCGAGTACGGAGAAGTATACGCTTAGGCTTTCTCCCTCCATTACGCAAAAAATGAGTGGTGTTGAGCCTTAGATGTCCAAAATAGCGATGAAGGGTACATACTTATAGAAAAGCATCCAAAGCAGACACTTACATATCCCCACATCACAATCATAAAAAAACACATGGCAAACTAACCCGAGTCAACGACATGTGCTTCGTGGAAAGGTATTGCTTCGTGCCTACAATCAGAAGGACACGTGCTTAGTGGTACATACTTCTTCATTTCTTATTCCCTTGGATGAATGAGTGAAGAGCTGACGTCAAGTACCGCACATCTCCACGTCATGGCACCATATTAAATCTTGGTGGCAGCCAGGACGCAGTGCTCTCCCTACCTCCCGTTCTCACGGTTTTTGTCTTGATATCATCCACTAAGGACATTTCTATCTTGAGACCATCCACTAAGTGATTACATATATAACACACATGTATAAAAACTCATCCGGGAAACACCATCCAAATTCATGTAAGAAGGGTACATCTTTCTTCAACTTTACGCAATCGCCCTTTACTTGAAAAGTGACAAAACCCGACATTACTCCCAGTCTAGCATGCTTTGCTTCGCTGTCACATGGTTGCCTGTAGACCAGGCTGTTTTTATCCACGATTAGTATGGAACTGCATATCGGTGCATCTTCCTAGTGAATCTCTCTGTCCCCGGTAATCTCTCTACCTCCTTGACGCCAATGGTCGTAGCTCTCCTTTCCTTGAATGTGCTCCAAGCCGGGCATCACCTTTCTCTTCGGTTACTGGTGTTTTTTTCCTTGAGATCTGTCTCAAGCACTTTTGACACACCCATGCAGGTCCATGTGAATGGCCTCAATGTACCATCAGGTAGGTTGAAAAGACATGTTTACTTTTCTCCCTCATCGGCACACAAAAATGAGTGGTGTTGAGCCTTAGATTTCTAAACTAGTGATGAAGGGTACATACTTCTACATTAGCATCCAAATAGGTCACTTGTATTTCCCCCACACCACAATCCATCCTGCTTTGCGCATGGTTGTCGTCATACTAGGTTGTTGCGGCGGCTTCTACGAGATTGTCTGTCTATTGGGAATGATGCGTCTAGACGCTGCCCCGGCGTGGATCTTCACATCGGTACCTCTTCCTACTGGAACTATCTATTCCTTGTGACATCTATGCCTCATTGACGGCAATGGTCGTACCGTGCTCCACGCTGTTAATCACCTTGCTTCGCTAACTAGGGATTCTCCTTTCGTTTATACAACTGATAAATCAACTGTTGTTGAGCATTAGGTAGACATAAAAAGATAAAAATGTCAATAAATGGCTTAGATATCCCCCACACCACAAAACATCCTTCTTTTGTTGTGTTGTCGCATTGTTGTTTGTATACCATGCTGTATTGCATGTCTCCGAGACTTGTTGCATTTGGATGGTGCCCCCGTGTGGATATGTACATCAGTACCTCTTCCCATTGGATCTTTTTGTGCCCCATGACCTGTATACCTCCTTAACAGCAATGGTCGTACCTCTCCTGGAAAGTGCTCCAAGCCGGGGATCACCTTGCTTCGCTGCCTAGGGTTTCTCCCTTCATATAAACAACTACATACGCGATTGGTGAGACACCTTGCTTCCCGCACCCCCGATCCAGCTTGCTCTGCAACAGTTGAACTTGTGCTAGGGGGGGACCTAGGTCGGCAACCCAACACCACAACACCCTACCACACCCCCCATTCTCATGGCTCAACTAAAGCTACATCCTCAAATCCAAACATTTATCTGTCTTCGGGGCTGACTGCTTCTAGATGGTGCCCCCGCATGTGATCTGTACCTCTTCACAGTGCGACTAGATCGTTACCCCTTCCAAGTGGATCTCTCTATCCCGGGTGATCTCTCTACTAACTTAACGCCAATGTTTGTAGCTCACCTCTCTTCAAGACGGGCATCACCTTTCTTCGTTAACTAGTGGTCATCTCTTACTAGGGATCACTCCTCAATCTACCTTACCTTGCATTGGTGTCTATGCCGCGTTTCGTTCTCATGGCTCAACTAAAGCTACATCCTCCAATCCCAACATTTATCTGTCTCCGGGGCTGACTGCTTCTAGATGGTGCTCCTGCGTGGATTTATAACGTTACCTCTTCCAAGTGGATCTCTCTATCCCCGGTGATTTCTCTACCTCCTTAGCACCAATGGTCGTAGTTCTCCTCTCCTCGAATGTGCTCCAAGCCGGGCATAACCTTTCTTCGGTAACTAGTGTTTTTTTCCTGAAGATTCGTCTCAACCACTTTCGACCCCTTTTATGCTAAAGCAAGCGGCAGCTCCCTTCCCTATTATCACGTGTTGCTAGCGAGCGCCATACATATTATGATAAAATACAAACACCTACATACGCGATCGGTGAGACACCTTTCTTCCCGCACCCCCGATCCAGCTTGCTCTGCAACAGTTGAACTTGTGCTAGTGGGGGGCCTAGGTCGGCAACCCAACACCACAACACCCTACCACACCCCCCATTCTCATGGCTCAACTAAAGCTACATCCTAAAATCCAAACATTTATCTGTCTCCGGGGCTGACTGTTTCTAGATGGTGCCCCCGCACGTGATCTGTACCTCTTCACAGCGCGACTAGATCGTTAAAAAATATCCCAACTACATACGCGAAGGGTGAGGCACCTTGCTTCCCCTACCCCGGATCCAGCTTGCTCTGCAACAGTTGAACTTGTACTAATGGGGACCCTAGGTCTAACCAACCACCGCAATCCCCCACCACACCCCCACACAAAGCGACCGCGACAACTCTACGACATTCTCCATCTCTGATAACAACACTTGCCCATCTCGGGTAACTACATCTTCACGACCTAATTATTCTTTTGTCTGTAAAATGACCGATATAACCACCCCGTGCATCCACCCCGCCATCTCGGGTGATCTCTCTACTAACTTAACGGCAATGTTTGTAGCTCACCTCTCTTCAAGACGGGCATCACCTTTCTTCGTTAACTAGTGGTCATCTCTTACTAGGGCTCACTCCTCAATCTACCTTACCTTGCATTGGTGTCTATGCCGCGTTCCGTTCTTATGGCTCAACTAAAGCTACATCCTTCAATCCCAACATTTATCTGTCTCCGGGGCTGACGCTTCTAGATGGTGCCCCTGCGTGGATCTATAACGTTACCTCTTCCAAGTGGATCTCTCTATCCCCGGTGATTTCTCTACCTCCTTAGCACCAATGGTCGTAGTTCTCCTCTCCTCGAATGTGCTCCAAGCCGGGCATAACCTTTCTTCGGTAACTAGTGTTTTTTCCTGAAGATTCGTCTCAACCACTTTCGATCCCTTTCATGCAAAAGCAAGCGGCAGCTCCCTTCCCTCTTATCACGTGTTGCTAGCGAGCGCCATACATATTATGATAGAATTGTAGAATTTCCTACACACCTAGAACCACCTTTTTTTATTGAAGTCGTAATGACAGCGTTGGTGACACGTGCTCCATGATTTTGCCACCTCCGTGACGGCAATTGTCGTACCTCTCCTCGAAGGAGCTCCAAGCCGGGGATCATCTTGCATCACAATCTAGGGTTCCGCCCTTCATATATAAAACTAATAAAATCAGGTGCTTTAACAGCCATACAAATTATTAATTGCATTATTAAGCAAACGCACCACCGCAACCCTCCACCACACCCCCAGTTCTCATGGCTCAACTAAAGCTACAACCTCAAATCCCGTCATTTATCTGTCTCCGTGTCTGACTGCTTCTAGATGGTGCCCCCGCATGTGATCTGTACCTCTTCCCAGCGCGTCTAGATCGTTACCTCTTCCAAGTGGATCTCTCTATTCCCCGGTGATCTCTCTACCCCTTTAACGCCAATGTTTGTAGCTCACCTCTCTTCAAGACGGGCATCACCTTTCTTCACATAAATAACTAATGTGAATCAGGTGTTTTCACAACCATAAAAAATTATTAATTGCATCGCATAAAAAATATCCCAACTACATACGCGAATGGTGAGGCACCTTGCTTACCCTACCCCGGATCCAGCTTGCTCTGCAGCAGTTGAACTTGTACTATTGGGGAACCCAGGTCTAACCCACCACCGCAACCCCCCACCACACCCCCACCCCAAGCGACCGCGACAACTCTACGACATTCTCCATCTCTGACAACAACACTTGCCCATCTCGGGTAACTACATCTGCACGACCTAATTATTCTTTTGTCTGTAAAATGACCGATATAACCACCCCGTGCATCCACCCCGCCAACAGTCCGCCCGCCATCTAGCCACATGCCCAGCACACAATTTAGACGCACTTGCGAAACGCATCGCCAGCAAGAGCTAATACCCAAACAGTATAGAACTGTAGTAGTGCATCATTGAGCTTTTGTCCTCCCTCTTCGTCATTCATGGCTTAAAAATTTTCACACACAAAAAAGACCTGTATGTTCATTATAAATCATGGTGGGGGTGATTCTTCCTATGTGATGTACATATTATTTAAAAGTTATTGATAAAATCTGCAAAGGGCATCATTAAAAAAAGAATGTTTTTTGACCATTAATCAATTGAAAAACCTCGGCCTGTTTCAACAGCAAGTTAAAGTTAAAAACGGATGCAAATCATACAACACTAAACACCGCACCTAATACTTGACATCTCACCGGCAACTACAAATGATATCCATTTCTCATAATACAGGGAACTACTGATCTATGGGACACGCATCGGTAGTTATCTTCTCTATACAAATTTTGAGAGGCATCATCTTATCCCCTCCCACATGAACGAGCATCTTGGGAGGCAGCTCCAGGTATGTGAGATCCTCAACTTCGACGTCTCCGGGACACGTGCTACTTGCCACTTCCATGTCTGCCATCATAGAGTCACCCTTCCATGCTTTATCATGGGGAGTGTGCGACCCAATACTCGCCCTGTACCTCGGCCAGAGCGAGTCCGGCGACCTGATGCACACCATTGACACCACCGCACCAAGACCGTGCACTCCACCCACAAGGAGGAACGCACGGCGGTCATCATCGGCGAGCAGCAAGTACGGAGGATCCAACAACGCCGGCACATGGAGCTCAAATACCTTGCCGTAGTTCACCTTGGTTATCGGCATGGAGTGGCTGCTGTTGAAGTGCCGGACGAGAGCTAGTGGTGTGGCGGCGAAGCCACACCCAGGATGCACGCAGGCACATGATTCATCGCCGTGGTTATGTGTATTGATGTACGTTGCGCCGCTGCCGCTGGCGTCCATCTAAACCACTATCTGTGCCACATGTATAATGGCATATCCTTGAGCACTCCTCTATATATAGGGCGATGAGACTTCTTTCAATAGTTTTAAGCAATAGTTGATTTTAATTGTTCCTATCCACTCAAGTCAACTATACTTATTTTTGCATTGAATGTGACTGCTTTCCAATGCTCAGTACCAAGAACTACACCCACAGCATGGCATTTTTTTTACTTTTCCACAGTCGTTAAACATTTGGTTTACAGTGATAAAATGTATTGTTAGCAGGGTCATGAAATTAATGTCCGTTCCCAATTAGAATTAGAAGTTAAATCTTTATTCGTTATTATGAACAGCTCCGATAACAAGGATGCCGAGAAAAAAGCTGTCACTCCATTTGTTGGCGGGTGTTCTGGCCTGTATTTGATAATTGTTTGGTTAAATAATTAATTTTAGTTTGACTAAAAATTTGGATGCATGCAGCTACGGGTGGCCATGCAAAACTTCGTCAGAATGGTTATTTTTTATGAGCCTTGGTTCGCTATAAAGCTGGTACGTTTGTTGAGAGGTGTACCCTACGAGCCTATCACATGCACGACTCGGTATCGAGTAAAGCATGGCTCAGTATAAAGCTGACACAATTGTTGAGATGTGTACCATAGGACATATAACATACTACTAATATAGGTTGCATAGCCATCAACACGATTTAAGCGTTGAACGGCCAGCCAGATCGGCGGCTTCTTGGCAGAGGGTATCGAGCTACATTATGCTTACTGGCTCAGCCTTGGCCTGCGCGTTCGTATGAGCAGGCTGGAACAGTACCAGCACAGTCGTCGAGACGTTGACTATAGATTGCATCGGCACCGCGGTACAACTTTCATCCAACTGTACTACCGCAGCGGCGTGACAATGGTGCACTGGACGAGCGTGGACGGTACGTAAATGGAAGTATCATCGTGGCACATCACCTCAACGTGTGGCCGAATAAAAAAATTGCAAGAAAAATGTTCACAGCCCGAGCCCACTTAGTCACACCGACTCATTCAACCAACCACACAGAGGGTCATTTTACTAATGTTGCATGGGACCAGTGAGAGATGCAGCACTATAAAAAGTGGCAGGGGTGAAGGCCTCAAAGCTCAAAACGTAGGTGAAAGAAAACCAAAAACATGTCGGAACCAGCGAAGCGTGCAGGGAAGGAGGTGTTCGAGCCTAAGATAGAGGAGACCCAGCGTCAGAAACGTGACAGCTCGCCATTGTATGTGGCAAAGGTAGAAATCTAATATCTTGAAAAGAAAAATTACGTATGGTAAAATTATCCTACTAACACTGCATGATCTTGATGTAGGAATATAGGGACAACATCATCCTCTCTGTGACAGTGAAGCAGATTTGGGATGGGGTGAAGGGAGCTGCGCATGGAGATGACCCTGTCATAAAGAATCGCTGCCCCAGCATGGTTAGATACTGCTTATTAGCTCATTAATGTTTTATACGAGTATGTTAAAACTGTTTTTAAGTATTTATGGTTTGAATGTTTTTTGTCTGATTCAGGTACGACTATGTGCGCGGCTACTAAGAAGCAAATCAGACGCGTACCATTTCAGCTGTGTGCTAGATGACGGCACGGGACGTGTCAAAGCAAAATTATGGTGGGGGTTCTAAAAGCTGTAGTCGACAAATTTGTTCTCTTACAAAAAAATAATAATATCTTGTACTGCTTTCTGGAGTTTATGATTGCAAAAAAACCTTTTGCACAAGTTTGTATATGATTTTTCCTGTCTTCATGTACAGGTTATCTTCGCCAGTGGAAGAGGCAATCATAAAGAATTTGAGGTGAATAATTAAAGTCTGAACGAAGTTATGACAATTTCTTTTATGTATAACATACCTGTATAAAAACTCTTCACTAAACAGGGACCATGACTATGTCAAAGTGAGTGGAAGGCCTAATATGATGAGCGATGGGCCTCATATATGTATCTATAACATACAGTAAGTATGATTATAACTTCATTTTTTGTTTACCTGATATTTTTTTATGCTGATTTTTTTCATGGCTCTATATTTTAAAAAAATCGCCAGTAAAGTGACAAACTACAATGATATCACCCACCATTTCCTCCAAGCTATATATGAGCACCTGGATATTTCAAAGGCAAGATTAATATTTATACATTGAAGTTGTTTTGAGTATAATCTCTACTTTATCTCTTAGACTAATATATAGGTGTATTTTTGTTGGCAAACTGACGCCGCTAATGCTCGTGCGTCTACTAAAAAACCAACATCTGATGACATTGTCAACGTGGTCGAAACCATAAAGGAGTTTGAGCATAGGTATATTTTTTTACTGTGAGCGCTGGTCGTTTAATTGCGAGGTGTATTATTGACAATATATGTTGTCTGGCAGCGATGGGGAGAAAGGTACACCTATCGGTTACATCTTAGAAACGCTTAAAATAGAGGAGCATGTGGCGAGGTAAAATAGTTATATATTTACTTTTTTCTGAATGGCAATTTACTTGTATTGGAAACGAATTAAAATTATTAAATCTGTGTTCTTACGGTGCAGGGAGGCCTTGGCCATATTGCTTGAGATTGGAGAAATTTACACAACGGTGGACAAGAACCATTTCAAGGCGATTTGAGAAAAGAATTACCTTTCTTTGGGGTGAAGCATGTGAGCTGCCCTTAATGTAGTAGTATTTCCAAAGGGTTTCGGCAGTACTGTTGTCGTTTTTTGATCATGCTTCCCAATATTGTTGTCTGAAACTTTCAGGAAGCATTCGATCGATCTCCCTAATAATTTAAGATTAAGAGTATTGTACTAGGTTTAAGAACCTCAGGACTGTTGCATTAGTGTTCCATCTGTGATGATCCCTGTATTACCAATGTTTTAAATTACCCTGGTATTTTCATTATTCAGATTCGCTTCCATTATGCTGTTTCTTGATTCCTTCTTTATTGATTTTTTTTGCATTTCATATGATTAACTGATATATCATGCTTAAACTATAAAAATAAGTTGAAGCGGGCACAGGAGAATGTTGGTGGATTAAGGACATGAAAAACATAAATTTCTAGGGCGGATGAGGCGGGCGGGTACATTCGCGGTTAAGCTCACACAACGACGCTAATGAAAGTAAATGAAGGGGGTACATATGACCATCACATTGGCTCGCCCACACCTAAGACTTGAACACTAGATATGACAGCACAATGGCGAGAACTATCCACAGTGACGAGTTCAGCATATGAAGAAGCTCGACCATGCCGACGAGTTCCGCTCCTTGACCGGCAGTACGCGGAACGTTGCGTGCGAAGTGTGGTGCCGGAGGCGCAGCTGGATTGTACTCATCGACCCAACGCCAGAAAGGGCAATCCTGCGAGATTGGCACTTGATTATCAACATCAGCCACGTTGGACGTATTTGTTGAGATGCGAAAGATTTGTACTTACCGGATGGTTCACACACTTGAAGAAATATCTATTTGGATTGCGAGAGGTGTTTGACTGGTAGACGTACACCTCCGCAGAGCAATACAGGCATAGGAACGGCGCCCGCTCACCGCCGGGAGCCCTATGCTACGTGGAGTGACTCATGTCTGCGGTGGTCAAGGAGTAGAGATACTATCTAGTACCAGATGGAAGGAGAAGCAGCTCTCAGGATATGAGGTTATGTGTGTGGAGATGAACTATTGCTTTCCTCAACCTTATATTCAGCGTTGGAACAGTATAAAAAGGCATAGGATTCCCCTATCTCATGCATGGTGTCCACGTCGCGCGCGATGCCTTCACTTTGGGCATCTATCAAATGTACAGTGCGAAAAGGGCCTACAAAGACAACGTTAGCACAAAAAAATACTTTACAATATAGTAAAAGATAAAAAAGTCGTTGGCAAGTACTGTATTTTTCTAGGGTAAGTAGTAGGCAAGAATAATCCATCGCATCCGCAGGCCATTCATTACAGAACAATATCGGCGACACATCTATGCATATAGAAAAAAAATAGTCTTCACAAATAAGAATAGTTACAATGCCCGTAGAAAAATAATAATTATAAGTTCAGTTCTATAGCCAAAAAATTAAGTCATACATTAAGCTATGTATCACGTTGGCTAGTACCTGCTAGTACTTTGTACTACAAAGAAAAGTTTGCTATACAAGAACTCTCCTTTTTTTAGTGTAGCACCCCTTATTTCTTTTTAGCACACCGCATTGACTTGTGTGCTTTACTTTGAACAAAGGGAATTGTAATTATGGTGTTTATAATACTTGCTCAATTGAATAGAGGAGAATCGTCGATAAAAGGCGGGGCCACTCCTTAGTCTACTTTTGTTTGCATTCTTCCCGTTCTCGATCGTGGTCCAACTAAACCTCTTTGACATAAAATTTTAAAAACTACAACATCGAAAATCAGAACACATAACAAATCCCTAGTCGATGTTTTTGGTATTGATACCATCAATTGAGGACGCGTGCATAGTATTGAAATGATTATATTTATTACACATGTATAAAAACTAAATGTGAAAACTACAGCCTGTTTTACTCCGGTATCACGTAGTTGCCTACATATTAGGCAGTTTTTATCTAGTATTCTACGACATTATCTTTCTCCTGGGTTGTGCCCCAGCATGGAGTTAACTCGATCGGTACCTCTTCCCAGTTCATCTCTTTATCGCCGGTGATCTCTCTTCCTCACTGAAGCCAAAGGTCGTAGCTTTCCTCACCTCAATATACCATCAAGTAGGTAGAAGGATACATTCAGGTTTAGATGTCCTGATGCCCCCTCTTCCACCAAGCATATAAATGAGTGATGTTGAACCTTCGGCGTCATAAAAAAGGCGAAGAAGGGTACATACTTCTTGAAAAGCCGCCAAAGCCGACATTTATATTCCCCCCACCCCAATCCAGCCTACTTTGCTCCGTTGTCACATGGTTGTCGGCAAACTAGGCTGTTGTGGCGGCTTCTACAACATTTCTCTAGGGTTTGTTGCACTTTTGACCCCCTTCATGCAGATCGACGGGGATGACCTCAATGTACCATCAAGGAAGTAGAAGGATGCGTTTAGGTCTAGATGGCTGACTGCACCTAGATGGTGCCCCAGCATGGATCTGCAGATCGGTACCTCTTCCTAGTGGATCATGCCAATCTCTCTCTCTCTCTCTCTCTCTCTCTACCTACTCAATGGCAATAAACGTTGGCCATATCCAACAAATATCGAAAATAGGGTTGTTACATTATGCAACCATTCCTAGGCTTGTTGACATTGTCGGTGGGTTGTAATCAACATTCTAGCAAAATTATTAAATTTTATGATGTGGCCGTACGTTTCTTAGATTTTCTTCAGATCTAGCAAAGTCCAGGGCGGACCACCACCTGCGCGCAACCCCTTTCATATGTACAGCTGATGATCTGGTGTTGTCAAGCCTTAGAAATTGAAGTGATAGCCATAAAAACATCTTAACTGAATTACGAAAATTGTTATAGTATTGAGGACGCGTGCATATTATTGAAATGATTATATTTATATACATATGTATAAAAACTAAATGTGAAAATCACCACCAACATACAACATGTTTTACTCTGGTATCACGTAGTTGCCTACATATTAGGCGGTTTTTATCTAGTATCTACGACATTATCTTTCTCCTGGGTTGTGCCCCAGCATGTAGTTATCTCGATCGGTACCTCTTCCCAGTGTATCTCTTTATCCCCGGTGATCTCTCTACCTCAGTGACGCCAGAGGTAGTAGCTTTCCTCACCTCGAATGTGTTCCTAGCCGGGGATCTTCATGCAGATGAACGGGGATGACCTCAATATACCATCAAATAGGTAGAAGGATACATTCAGGTTTAGATGTCCTGATGCCATCCCCCCTTCCACCAAGCATATAAATGAGTGATGTTGAACCTTCGGCGCCATAAAGAAGGCGAAGAAGGGTACATACTTCTTGAAAAGCTGCCAAAGCCGACATTTATATTCCCCCACCCCAATCCAGCCTACTTTGCTCCGTTGTCACATGGTTGTCGGCAAACTAGTCTGTTGTGGCGGCTTCTACAACATTTCTCTAGGGCTTGTTGCACTTTTGACCCCCCTTCATGCAGATCGACGGGAATGACCTCAATGTACCATCAAGAGAGTAGAAGGATACATTTAGGTCTAGATGGCTGACTGCACCTAGATGGTGCCCCCGCATGGATCTGCAGATCGGTACCTCTTCCCAGTGGATCATGCCAATCTCTCTCCCTCTCTCTACCTACTCAACGACAATAAACGTGGCCATATCCAACAAATATCGAAAATAGGGTTGTTACATTATGCAACCATTCATAGGCTTGTTGACATTGTCGGTGGGTTATAATCAACATTCTAGCAAAATTATTAAATTTTATGATGTGGACGTACGTTTCTTAGATTTTCTTCAGATCCAGGGCGGACCACCACCTGCGCGCAACCCCTTTCATATGTACAGCTGATGATCTGGTGTTGTCAAGCCTTATAAATTGAATTGATAGCCATAAAAACATCTTAACTGAATTACGGGAATTATCCAAAATACATACGCAAATTCTACTTAAATTATCAGTGAATTACAAGTTTGACACCATGGAAATGAAGTTCTATTTGGCCGCAAACAAACACGTTTTGCCACTTTAGCGAACATCGATATTAGTTTCGCAGCTGGTTAATCGCTAACCGTCTGAACGAACTCCTTAGGTAGATAACCGCTGTTTCCTCGGAGATGAAGAATGTCGTAGAGGATGAAAGACGCGAACTCGTTTGCATCACTTTGCAACTGTATCAACAAAAAAAGTACACATCGTCAACATTAACAATGCCGGCGTGTACCGCTCTTCTAATTTAAATAATTATGGGACACAAACCTCTGGGAAATTGTCATTATTTCCTTCGAAGTATCCGCAAAACATCAGTGTGGCTAAGCCCGTGCAGTTTCTGGTACATGTAAAACATCTTGATTAGTCATGGAGGGGAGGTATGGTTAAGAAAATGTAACAAAAGTTTTCAAGCAATCTTTTACCTTAGTGTAGTTGTTGTCTTGCATTGCAATATGTTGACTGACATGCTTTCCCAATCATACTGCCAGTTCTCAAAAAAATCTGTGGCGCATTGCTTCAGGGACGTCCTCATCTGGGTGCATATCTTCATATGTAGCTCTGGCAATGAGCTACCGCCATCCATGCATATTGTTGGGTCAAAAACAAGTATCCTTGACTTGTTAAAGTCAAAAGCGTAGCACACCCATGTGAAATTGACCTTCCCTGGAAGTAGCATCTTCGAGCGGAAAAATAATGTTTATTATCTCGTCATGTGTGAGCTTATCATCGATAAAAAGGGTTAAGCACGTACCAGGTTGCAATTCGGTAGGTCGTGTTTTACATGTGGTCCGATGAACTGTTCCCTTACTGCTAAATACGCTGATGTTGAATGCTGAGCCATTATGCATGTCTGAAACACAAAAACAAAGGATGAGTAATGATGGTCATAGCCTTAAAGTTGTACAGGGCAAAAAATTTGAAAAGTAATGATGGTGATTAGTTACTGCAATGTCTGATTCCATGAAGTGTTTCACAATGGAAGACTGAGGTTCTTTTGTCCTTTCCTCGTCATATTGTTTGAATCTTCTTATTACAATGTCAAAGAAATCATGTTCCATGTCCTCGAACATGCACAAGTGTCTCCTTACTGTGCCAGCAGAGATCTCGATATACCTCGGGTTGTAGTGCATAATCCACAAGCTGCATGCCGATTTAAAACAGTGAATATCAATGAATCAAAAAATAAAAAAGTTCATTCGACATGGTTTACCTCTTTTTCAAAAATCGATGTATGCATGGAGAACTTATTTACCTCTCACTTGTGTTTTTGTCGTTGACATTTTGCAACCATTGTTTGAAATTCTTGCATATATCGAGTTGATAATGCCATATGTGTGCCGGTTGACATTGTCGCTGGTTCGTACTTAACAATCTCGCCCTTCTTTTGACGAATGGTGAAGAGCTGATGTCAAATTCCAGAGTCCTCGCATTTAGATTCACCGTGTCCATGAACCTAGTGTCTGTTTCATATACATACAGTTGTTGTTCCAGTAAGTTATTTGTTGATGGGCTTCTCCTTGATCGAGGAGGTGAAATCTGGCTTATTGACATTGCTCCTCCCACTGTAGGTTTAGGTGTTGTCATTCCGATCATGTTATCATCATTATTCTTCGCTGAAACCGGGCTGTCAAAATCAATTCCCAAACTGAAACTTGGGCAGTCTTCTATAAGCCGTCTCTGGTCATCATTCTCAAAAAGTCTTATCTTTTTGGTCGACCCATTTGGCGAACGAGACGACAAGAATTGAGAAAAAGAGACAACCCTTTTACCTCTTTGCTTGCTCTCTCCTGCACATATGAGAATGGAGTGTTCATTGATCATCATATTTATTTCTGTCTAGCTATGCGGACACAAAATAAGAATCTTGAAAACTTACTTGTGCTCAAGGAGCCGCTGTTGTTTGATTTATTCTCTTTCTTCCTGCATCCCTATCTTGCTCATAAGTGTCGTACACAGTTCCGTCTTTAGTTGAGCTATCTACATGCCTCCATTGTTTTCCCAAAGCTCCTAACTTACCAATTAGCTGCACTGTCTCATACTCAACTATCTTATTTAGTCTCTCAGCACAACATTGATTATGGGTCATTAGCTCTCTGTAAATACTAGCACCGCACTGCTCGAAAAATGAAATGACAATCAATCATAGCATACAATGATTGTACCTTATCAAAGTATTCAAAAAACATAATACCTTATGTTCATACCATTATCGGTAACCACATATCATCTGCAAGTTTGCAGGCTGCGTTCCAAATTTCTCCATCAGTGGTACGGTTAACACTGCTCCTTGGCTGCATTTGGTTCATACAGTAAAAGTTAGAGGGATGTTAACCCCAAGCTAAATTGACAATTCGAGAGAGTAAGAACTAACCAACGATTTGCCGAATGTAGGCTCAGATCTTTCGCCCATTACTTTCGTGTCAGACTGAATCATGTTTTTCAGTATATCATTGTTGAATACTGATATCCTTGGAAGAATACCTTGGTCCATGTTCATTGGTCCAAGGTCGGCATTGTCCAGATAGAAAACCTGAAAAAACAAGTATTAGTTAAACGCACTGAACTGTCCGTTTGAAAGAAACATGTTATGTGAAAAGAATTGTTAATGCGTACCTGCAGGAACAATGTACATCCTGTACGTTATGTAGCTTATGTTGCTTCCATTGGTCAACTCGTTCTTTATCCTCGTTGCTGCTTGACAAAGTGCATCTAGGACAAATTCTCCCCAGTTCCAACATTGTAATTCATCGGTGTTTTCTAGTGCGTGCCAATACGCAAAGGTGCCGTAATCGTGCTTGCTAGAAGGTGCAAGTAGATGCCCAACTATGAAGATTATAAAAGCTGTCAAACTTTTATTTCCTCTTGTGACATTGGGTTCCTATACTGCTTCTCTAGTATTTTTTGTGCAGCCTTGAGGCTATGACCATCCTTCTTCTCCATGCCTAAACGCTTCCTAATCAAATAAACTATGCCCTGCTTGCCATCAGAAATCTTTTCTAGTACCCTCCTTCCGGAGCATGGGATGCCGAAAACGTTTTTCACATCTTTAGGGCTCATTTTGTACTGCCTACTTCCATCTATAATTATCATACGTCTAATCTCATCCACTTTGCTCAGCAACCATATTGAAAACTTCAAGTTCAGTTTGTTCAGCAAGGGGAATTTCAGTAAACCTTCAAACCCCATTTCGGTAACAATTTTCCTTTTGAAATCATCAAAGGAGGATATGACCTTGAATACGAGTTTTGTGGAGCACCTGGATGTCGGACAACTGCCATCGCTGCGTTCAAAATCCTCGTCCGACCAGTCTGGTATATCCATGATTTGTTCAATACAAGACCATAAACCTATCAACAGATATCAGAGATGTATACGTGTGGTTATTTATTTGTTATCGAGTTTATTAGTAAAGCAACAACGTATTATTCTGGATACACGGAGTTTATTTATAAAGCAAAAAAAGGTATTATTCTTAGTACTTCTACCGCTGAATTTCTCCCATAATTTCTTACTGTATACCAGCTTGTCTATTTTCTATCTCTGAACTGAGGACGCTTTCACATACATTCTACTCTAGTCTCTTCTTCCTCGCCCAACTACAGTCGTATCCATGTACACAAACGGAACGAAGAACAGAGAAAGAACATCTTGAGCTTCGGCTAACTAGAACCGGCAAGAATAGAGATAGAACAGCATGAGCAAGTTGTTTTAGGTACATACCAAGGTCCGCCGCCGTATTAGACCTGTCCCGGGCAGGCGAGGCTGCACTGTCCCGATGGCCGCGAACGCAGTCACACACTCGCACTGGCGCACTCCTTTCTGGAGAAGAACTATGTTTGAGATCTTGTGAGCCTTATAGTGGATAAATGAAAGATGATTGCATCGGATACCTTAGCCTAATCAATGCTGCTCTTGGGGGCAGAGTTGTGTCACGCATATCAAGCAAATAAACAAGTAGTGAACAGTTGGTCATGCATGAAGAAGCCATTGCCATGCCCGATGCAGCCTGACTATTGTATTGCCTAGTGTATAAACAATTGAGTAGGCTTGCTTAGCAATTCATAGCTCATGACCTAGACTAAACAACTCGCGCCATGCATGACCACTCCCGCCAGCTTCCTCCAACTGTTCCCGCCATGCATTGTTTAGCACCCAAACTCTTCCCGCCATGCATTGTTTACTCAATCATGCACAAATCCATAGAAACAGCGTCCAGGGATCAATGTCTCCGAGCGTGGGTTCGGGTGGACCATGGTCCTGCCCAACATTCTCGCAAGATCTTGCCTTACGAAATCCATATGTAGGGGACAGGGCGATTTGGTGCTCGGGCTAACCTGCACCTGAAATCTGAGCCGCTGGTAGATGAGTGGGGATGTGGGAAAGGCTGTCAGACGCGTCAGGGCTAGAGCTAGGAAAAATAAGAATACGTTTTATATACGGCTGGGCACAGTGCGTACTGGTGGGCCATTTTCGTAGCTGGCCGCGTCAGTCCGTGAGGGGTTGGGTTCTGAGCCGTGGCTCAGTACGTTAGCCCAGGTTACCTGAGCCGCCTTATCTGCTGGGTATCTCGGGGGAATGGCGTCTGCGGCGGCTGCGACCCCTAGCGGCGGAGCGGCAGAGCGGCGATGGAAGCGGGCGGGCTGGAGTTCCTGCTGGATCCAATTGAGCGGTGAGTTTATCACAACACTGCTCGCCTCAGTATCTGATTTCGTGGATTCCCGGCGTCCCCGTCGCAACCGCTCACTCCGGCGTGGGTTTCAGGTTACCGCTCAGGGAAGAGTTCACGGACAACTTCGAGCGCCCTGATCCGGTGCCTCTGTCGCTGCTGTCTCCGCGTGAGCAAGCGTCGGCCTTGCCGGCGAATTCAAACTGCAGCTCAGGCTGTGCACATGGAGTAGGTGGCTGCAGCCCTGACCGGTCTGGAGGCGAGCTCCGCCGGAGGAGGAATGCTTCACTGCACACTGGAAGGTGAATCCGGAAGGCCCCGGCTGGATGAAGAGGTAATGCAATCCATTTTTTTCAGTTGGGATATGCTCCTGAAAATCCTCATAGTTTGTTTGGATAGTGTATTTTTGACTGATCCCAGGTGTCGGGTTCGTGTACCATTTGTTCAGGATAGGGAATCAGGATGGTGTATTAGTAAATTATTAATTAGAATTTGAGAAACTGTGGGAAGATGATAGTATCTTCTGGGTAACTCAAGATGCATTTGAGTACTGCACCACCCGACCGGACGTCTTGTGCCTCACGAATGAGCGCGCTTGAACAATCCATCCACAAGTTTGCCGAAGAACCTATTTCTCGTGTACAGGTCACTGTCCAGATCATCATGCTACTCAAGCAGCAGAGCGTAAGGGCCATACTACACTTGTCTCAAGCCAAAAATGCAAGGCAGCTGGACATGTTCAAGTTCTCTGATCAGCTCCTCAGATCTCTTAGCCACCGATGTGTATGTTCTCCTGCACGCGGATTTACCGACTGCCCTCTGACAGGTACTCACTTGCATTTTTGTTAACCTCAAAACAGCTGACTGGTTGCATCGTTCACACTAATCTTCCATCCCCTTCCTCAGGCATAGGGACTTCGAACACAGCCGACCATAAGAATACACTTGCATGCAAGATTCGAGGCCAGATACTTGATTTGTCCAACTGCAAGGTTCTGTTCTGGTTTTGCGGTTTTACTTCAGTTTTGTTTTTCCACCTGCATTTCCTTCAGCTGACCTTAACATGGTTGCACATGCAGCGATCAGGTAACTCTCTCGACGTCCTTGGTGAATCCTCTCACAAGTGCGAACACAGGATTGATCAATCCTCGTCCCAACATGAAGGCTACTCCATCCTCATCTACTCCCCTGCTGAACTTCTGCAAGTCGACGCTTAGGGCCATTGCAGAGATGTATGCTAATCTCCCTGCCGACAGCCACATCACTGTGATATATTCCAGCATGGCTTCGCCAGCAATCCATGTGCTGGGGTGTGGTACCGTATCCTCCGCATCCGGCTACCGCCGAGCAGATCGAGGTGTACTTATAACAAGCATCTGAGCAGCAACTGTCCAGGTTTTCATTGTTTTCTTAGCATTTTCATTGCATCTCATGTTAGGCTTCTTTTTGAGCCACTGTGCCATAACAGCACCATTCCAAACAGCCAGGCACTTCATTATTCATAATTCACCAATGTTTATTGGCATCACTGGCATGGCCCTGCGCCAGTAGCTCATTGGGACACGTATCTTAGATACGTATCTTAGATCGCTGGTCTCAATTCTCATAAGGAGATTTGCTTGGGCCGACCTTGAAGTTAACCAAGGGTGTTTGTACCATAGTTGGAGGCACATTATGGAGGCAGACTTCAGTAACCATCACATCACACCTTTTTCAGCCGAACGTGTTGTTCCTTATTACCATCTCCGCTCCCGCCTTAAACTGAGATTTCTTGTTTAATGACACTCCAGATTCTTGTCCTGGCGGACCATGACTACTTGACCAGCATGTCCATCCAGAATCAGCTTGTCGTACAGGGGTATACCGTATGACATTACTTCCTCTCAGAAGGTAATTACATCTAACCCTAATTGAATATCCCCTCCCCATCGCACATTTTTAGACCAGTCCCGGCTTACAAATTGCTGTGCATTTTTCACAGTTCTTCCTTCCCGGTCGTTCCACTGGAGGAAAATTGGCTTCTGCTAAAGTAGGAAATGATGTCCAAAAAACTGCATGTACTTGACCCACTGTCAGGACGCAGAGGACCTAGCATGCAAACCAAGGATAAGCGCGAACTTATCGCCTGGAAGCTTCACCACGCTGTCTTGCACTGCCTCAATGAGTACTACGCTGGATGGCAACACAGGATGGAGATTGGTCTACCATCTACATAGTAATTGCCTCTGAATCCTTTGCCAAGTCATTAATGTTTTCCTGTGTTTTGTAGCTGTGGTCTCACATGCTTAGCCATTGAGTCTTGAACGGTTCTAAAAACTTCTTATTGAACACACTGCAGGGAGGATACCGGGGCTTGCATCTTGCACATTGCACATTGCGAGGCATTAGGACGGCATAAAGCTCAAGATCCCACTGAAAAAGGTGAATCGGGCTTTGTTCTTTTACTTTTGACGAATATAGTGAGCAGCAAATATTTTTTGGAACATCAGCCTTACAGTTCTTTTTCATGAAACAATTTGAACAAATTTAAGTGACAAGCCCTCTACGAATGTCTCCAGTTTACAGGGGAACACCTCCACGCTGGCGCACGAGGCACTCTGGACGGTACTAGCACCTACCGATTCTTGCTTCAGATCGAACATCTCAGCTTAGACACCAGCTCATGGCCTGCTTAAACACGCCCCTAATCTGCGCCGCAGGGAGATTCCCCCTTATCACTGCCCCCATGGAGATTCTACCTTAGCACTGCTACGATCTTCTTTTCAAAAAGCATTTATGTGAAGATGTTGTGTTATAGACGCAAAACCTACCCTCCTTTTGCCATGTCCGTACCTTCGAATCATCTTCGCATTTTTCATGTGTGCTTTATAAAGATTTGAGTACTCTTTTCGTACTTCCATTTGTTCATAACCCTGCTCATTTATACAATAGCTTTCAGTGATGCTCTCTTTTGACTCATTCTATCATCGCCACATCCCGCGATCTTATAATTTTGCCCCTCATCCTGCTGCCCGTAAACTTTATAACCTTGCAGGCAGTTGAACATGCAAATCTTTCGTTCCTGACCGAAGGAGCTGAAGCCCCCAACTTTGTCGTTTGGAAACCTGTGCTCTTGCCAACAATTCACCATAGTTCCACCAGCCAAATGACCTCAAAGCAAGCATCTTCCAAAGCCAACTACACAAAAACCTCAAAACTAACCACACCAACAGGTTCAGTGCATACCGATTGATTTCGTGAAGCTAGCTTTGCAGTAGCCGGCTACAGCTACACGCACGACTTCTATCGATCTCGCCGGAACACACACGGCGCAGGACACATCGATTTAACGGCAGAGCTCACGGCCACGCTGGCCTTGGGCCGCTTGTGGACGCCGCCATGGACCTGCTACGAGCACAAGGTCCGGTTGCGAGGAAGCAGAAGGGTGGCGGTGGAGAGCAGCATAAGTTGCGGTGCAGATGGAACAGGATGGCGCAGAGAAAAAACAGGACCGTGTGCGGCTGGAAGGTGACCTCGCGTAAGCAATAAATGAAGCGATGGCCCGCAGCCTTTTTATATCGCGTACAGTTAGAATACGAGATGAAATACAACCTACTACATGAATCTACATGTGAATGAATGGCCAAGATATCAGGTCCATCTGAGCCTGGGCTCAGAAACGAATTTCCGATATGTAGGTCCTTTATTCCGAGAAGACATCAAGGCTGAAGGACAAAGAATAGATTCAAATTGTTGCCCAAATGTGCAAGATGACGCTTACATTCGTTATATGCTAGTACTCCTACAAGAGAAATTAAATACGAAATGATAGTAACATAGGATTGAAATGCCATGACTTGCTAAATCTCATATAAAATAAAACAAGAAGAATTTCTTAAAATCCGTGGCCTCATGCGCAGAAAAATGGGGAACATTATGATGAGTTTTTTTTTTGGGATTAGAAATAGAGGGTGAGATAAAGGGATAATGTGTATAATTGAAACTCCTAGATGAAATTTTAGACACCAGACTTGAGCTCACGCTTGGTTTCTTCCACTGAAATTCCTTCAATGCAGTTAATCATATGATTCAAACAACAATTATATGGATTTTTTTCTTTGTATTGCAATATTGTACTACTCACTCTCCATGAATCCTCTTATTCAAAAAGGGCCTAAAACATAGGTGTTTGCCATTATAAAAAAATTTCACATCAAAGGGAATCTTCTAAAACACAGATGTTAGGTGATCACAATTTGGAGCCGACCTTGAGGCTCTTATCAGTGGAGGGTACACAATGCAACCTATAGTTTTATTTGATCCACATCAAAGTAAAACTAGGTGGAGATACAATAAGTATCAACTGCATTTAAGTTTCATGGTAGCATTTTGGTTGTTTAATCTATATTTATTACAGTGATCTCTTTGTTTCACGTGTTTGTTTAGATCTCAAGGGAAGAAACTATGAAAAGATATGATGAGAATCATGTTTAAGTTTCATGCACATTTAGTTTGTTTAATCTACTTTCTTACTATGATCCTTGTTGTTCGGACATATCTCAAAGGGAATGTATACGGAATGATCTATATTTTTTCCTTCATAAATTTTTCGCACGTGTGCTTGGATTTATACCAGTGCTGGACTCCCTAGTTAGCAGCGTGCTTAACTAGCGGTGCCCAGCTCATACGCCGCTGGCAAGTTGTTACTAGCGGTGCGGACGTCGAACATTGCCAGTAACTGAACTACAACTGCGTGTGGACTGTTCACCGCTAATAAGATGTAGACCAGTGGCAAGTGTAGTGAACACCACTAATATGATACCCGCAAAAAAAAACACCACTAATATGATGTAGGCCAGGGGCGTGCATGGAAGCTTGAGCGCTACTAATTTTGGCAATCGCGCGCCTAGTAGAAAGGCACTCCTAATATAAATTTATTTATTTATCAGCATTTTGTAATCAATGGTAAAAATATGAAATGCTGCCATGCAAAACATTTTGTAGCCCAAGATGGTGCCATGGCAACATTTTCTAGGCAAAAGGGATCGTTATATATGCTGCCATGACACCATTTTGGGCTACCAAAAACTAATATGAAGTTTAAAACTTCATAATCTAAACAAACATTGTTCAACACACTTAACAACCATAGTTTGTGCACCATAGCAATTGCAAACATGGTACTTAATTCCAAACAAAATGCCACGTAACAATTCCAAACAAAAGTCCACTTAACAATGTACCTAAAAGACTCTCAAACACATACTCTTCAGCGCCCTTAATGATAGTATCAGGAAGGGGACCAGGCCTGCATGTCCATGGTGGAGCAGGGCAATGATCTTGTCTCCAACTTCTATAGTATAGATGTCAAAGAGATCTTTCCACCCATTGAAAATGAGGCACCCATCTTCTGATGAAGTCGAGTAGGTGGATGATATGTCCGTCTTGTCGTATACAATGACTCTCATGTCGCAACTATGTTGAGCCTGCATTTGCTCAGGCACCCCACATCTTGGAAGTTTCTGTTGCAAGAGCACAATTAGTAAGAACATATAGGTATATGTATAGTACACACAATCTATTCAATTTACATATAGTACATGAAAAATTAGACATTAAATACAACTCTTACTAGGAGTGGCTTCTCAACATTGCTCTCATTCAAGCTGTGCATGAATGGCACGGATGATTGATCATAAGGGGCAACATTGCACACCTCAACAAGTGTCTGAATGTTGTCCACAAAGCCTACGAGCTAGTCCATCTCTTGCTAAGAAAGAGTAGTACGTATAGTGACATGCCTCCTGTCTACAATCCTATGAGTTTCTTGGCACCTAGTGAAGTAATATGTCAAAATTATATGTGTGCAAGCAGTTATAGCAAGTAATATAAATGGTCATAAACACTTAGGGG